>NW_020955554.1:1690277-1753312 GCF_003031625.1 Empidonax traillii
CCCAGCCCTTCGGAGCAGCTCAAAGGCCAGAGCTGTTCTCCTGTAATATATGACCTGCAAGGGTGTCATTATCATAGCAGAGATCTTGGAGGTCCCTGGAAGAGAAGTGTTGGAGAAATGCAACCTATTAAAAATGCAGTTTTTTCCTTGCCAATTCTATTCTGCTTCAAGGAAAGGTGCTTTTGCAATGACAGCTGGGATGAGCTGGTTTTGACAAGTCAGAGTATGCAGGTTTTGATGGAAGATTTAAGTGAAACAAGACTGAAACACTACACGGTGTACAGTGCTCTTGCCTTCTGTGCCTAAGTGCTTCCCTTTCCACTGAAACAACCAAGGCAGTGGGCACTGAAGTGTCAAGAGTCCACACTTGATTTCAGCAAGTCCAGAAAAGCACATTTGCTCAGACAAGTTCTCCAGCGTATTCTGTCTCTGGGTTTCTCGCTGGACAGCCTGGAACTGAGCCAGGTGTGTCCTGGTGGATCCTCTCAGCTCTTTGAACTTGCTCTAGTTTTCAGGTAGTGAACTTATTACAGGGCAGATTTTCACACCTACTTGCCACTTTCTAAAATGCATTTTTTAGCTGCTAAAAATTCTTCTGCTTTTAATTTGACACCGAAGGTGGGATTTTTCTCCAAGGGTGACTCCCACACACACCTCCATGGGAGCTGCACAAAGCTGTCCAGGGCCAGCTGGAAGCTCCCTGTTCCAAGTGTAGGTCTTTGTCACAGCCAAGAGCCTGGTTCCAATATGCCACTTAAAATACAAAATTGTGCCCAGTAATTCTGGGGCTTGAAGCAAAGCCAAGACCTTGGGTGCACCCAGACAAATAGCAACAAACTGTTTTTGAAGGGGACAAGGCTCCAGTTTGAGAATGTCTTTCTTGGAACTTATCTGAGTGACCAGTCCAGGGACGAAAATACAGCTAAAGACAAGCCTCAGCAATGCAAATGTGACACAGAGACTGTCCCGCGGTCGGGGGCAAAGCTGCAGGTGTAGATGTTCCCTGCAGGGCTCTGGGGAAGTGCCCAGAGCGGGGGCTCGGGCGGGCTCTGCCTCCTGGGCCAGGGGAAGGGGTGGGAGGAGAGGGTGGGATCACTACCCCCAGCCCAGCGTGCTGGGAACCTGCCCTGCACCCACCGCTTGGACAGGGGGAACCTGCCCTGTACTCACCACTCACCATGGGGAACCTGCCCTGCACTCACCACTGGGACAGGGGGAACCTGCCCTGCACCCACCGCTCGGACAGGGGGAACCTGCCCTGCACCCACCGCTCGGACAGGGGGAACCTGCCCTGCACCCACCGCTCGGACAGGGGGAACCTGCCCTGCACTCACCACTGGGACAGGGCTCACCTGCACGGGAAGAGCATCAGGAGGGCTCTCCTGATTGTCCAGCAGCAGATCACATCTGGGGCCACAGCTCATTCCGGTGCACTTAAGGCAGAAGGGAGATTTTGCCAATGTGTTAACTTTTTAATTAAACCTTAATGCCTTAATTAAAGCAAGAAGGGCTTAATTAAGGACTTAGCTAAAATTTAATACTTTAATGGGACTAAAGACTTTAATTTATCATGGGCTGAAAAAGAAAAAAAAAGCACAAGAGCTGACTCTGAGATGCACATCCGTGCACCGGCCAATTATGGAAGAATCCCGGGGTGTCAGGTTCGTCAGTCAGAGCACACCGTGCACAAGGGGCAATCCGAGGCTGTTCACATTTCCATGTTACTGCCTAAAGCATAAGCACAACTTGAGACTGTGGCATTCAGAGGTCTGTGGTACCTTTGCCTCTTTCTAAAGACTCTTCTCTGAGTGAGCAGCTCTGCTTGGGGCTGTCCAACACACACTGCAGCAGCAGCCCAGGGCTGGCTCTGGAGGGTCCTGCTGCCCCTGCAAAGCTCTGAGCCCAAGAGCTGCTGGTCCAGGGCAGGCTGTGACTTCAGACGCCCAATTGCTGGCCCGTGGCCCCAGCTCCAAGGACTTGACAGTCCTGCCCAGGGTTATCACAGTGACAGCAATGCTGCCAGGCTTTTGGCTGGCTCTTCAAGGCCAAGTTTTCTTGGAGCTCAGAGCTCAGCATCTCCCGTTTTCCTCAGATGGGATGTTTGTCCACTTCTCCACATTTCTCGTGCCTGGGAAATATGAACTCAAGTCACTGCATCTCACTTTCAGCTTTTCAGGTGTGATAGCATTACATAGTCATGTTTGTACCACAAATAAGTGAGCTTTAAGGTGCTTCTGAAAGAATCCCCACAGGCACTGGTCTTGCAGAGGAATCATTTCCAATTATGTGACTTTTCAAAGCTTGTAGTCCAGTGCATCAATTAATAGTTACCTAGAGAGGAATCAGGACTACTGACAAGCACGGAAAATCCCCCCTTTTGCATTTCTTTACGTTGTGGTTTTGCCCTGTAGCATTTTCTGCAACTGATCTCAAAAAGTTCCCAAAAGGTCAATAGGTATCACTGTGATTTTACCAGCAGAGAAGCTGAGGCAGGGATGGGGCAGTAAATGACTAATCCCAGATCAGACAGTGACCTCACAGATATTTTGAAGACACTTCCCCATCAGGCAGTGTGCAGCTGCACTCCTTTGAAGGGGATTGGAGCTTAAAAAGAGCCTTAGGTTCAGAAAACTCAGCCCTTCTCCTGGGTGTAATGTGATACTATGTGGGGCTTGGCATTGTGGTCAGGCTGTCATTCCTTCAAACAGAAATCTGCCCAGCCTCTGGAGAAAGGACACATATGTTTCCTATAACAAGACTGTACATTATTTTTTATACATATAGGAAGACTATAATATCTAAGAAGACTCATTACTTGCTAACCATTCCTATCTGCAACTCTCAGTGGAGTCACACAGGCCTAACCCGTTAACTGCCTCAGACACACGGAGAGCCAAGCTCTGTCTGTGCCCACGGAGCAGAGCGTGGCGCGGCAGGGCCGGCGGGTCAGACCCCTCCCTGTTCCTCTGCCTGCCCTGGTCTGGAGCAGAGCAGACCCCAGCAACCTCAGCAACGCTTCCAGCACTTACTCCCTGCCAGAGGCGAGAGCGCAGCTGGGAGCAGTGGGACAGGGTGTAAGGGTGCCAACTGCCCAGACACATCCCCTGTGCTGCTTTGCCACAGGCACACCAACACCCAGGAACCTTCAGGAGCTCAGGGTGACCTCACTACCCCCAGGACGTGCACATCCACATGCAGAACAGAGACGGTGTTTGAGGGGTGCAAACACCAAGGGCTCCCCAAAACCCTGTTAGCAATTCCTCCCGTAAATCAAGAAGGTGTGACGGGTTCTGCCTGGTTGCAGCCCTCACTGGGAGGTGAAGAGAACCGCTCTCCCAGCACAGCTCACTGCAGAGACTGCTCGCTCAGCCTGTGGAGGCGGCCTGGGGCTGAGGGCTGGGGACTTGCCCTCTGCACTGCCAGTAATTATTCCACTTTGATTCTTGCTCATCTCTGGCCCATGAAATCAAGGCCAAACTCTGGAGCGTGTGTGGGGGGCGAGGAGATGGAAGCTGGGCCCAAACCGCCTGAACTGGTTCGGCAGAGCTGCCGCTCTCGCGGCGAGCAAGCCAGAACAACGACATCCCCATACCCTGCGCTAATCGGGGGGAAGCTGAGCGTGACCAGCGTCACGCATGACAGCCTGGCAGCCAAGCATGGGAGGTCAGCCCAGCCCGGCTCACAGCTCCCCACGGGGTGTCCCCAGCACCCCGGCCCCCTCGGCACCCCTGCCACAGAGCCCGACCAGCGCTGACACCCGTCCCCACGCAGGCAGCCCGGCAGGGCTCCCGGGGTCTCAGCTGCCCACCAACCAGACAGGCCGGGGCGCGTTGCAGGCGTGCTGTCATTAACAAATGAGGCACGGCGCTTGATTAATTCCACAGGTTTCTTCCATTAGGAGCCACTACATCATTGCTAGGCGAGAGCCTTCCTCCCCTCAGCGCTGACCTTCCTCCCACAGCTCGCCCATTTCCCTCGGCTGTGGAAGTTATTACAGACTGGTTATTTGAAAGACCTGGAAACCGGGGCAGCCGCTGCTTCCTTTCATCTCCAGCTCTGCTGCTCCTCACTCCTTGGCAGTTTGGAAGGATGGTGGAAGTAATTAATGGCTGGGGAGTGGAGGAGGAGGTGCTCCTAAGAGGGGAGTCAAAAATTCCTCTTGACAATGACCACATGTCTGAGGCTCGGCTACCAGTTCACCTGACAGCAATAAGGGCCTAATAGTCATTAGTCACCACCACAGACACGCTCCATGCACTTCTCCATGCTTTTTTTTTCCCATGATGAAGGCTGAAAATAAAACAGCATCAACCACCCTGATGCTTTCAACAAACTTTTGTCATCTTGCAGGGAAAGACTGAGGAACTGATGGTTGCTTTGCCAGCATCCCTGACCACAGGCAAGAAAGAATCTTCAAGCAGAGAAGTACGGGAGATTAAAAAAGATTAAAACACTTCAACTAAAATCCACCAGGAAATGAGACAGCTGGGAAGGGACAGAGAATACTGAGAATACCCACTGGGAATTCAGACTAATCAATATGGAAAGCCTCGTGACCTGCAGCTCCCACTTTACTCTTCCTGTAAGACACCCTCTGTGTCTCTTCCTTGGCAGACTCTTCCATGCCTCCCTGCCTTTCATTTCTCTCTGCACCTGACGCTGGGTTATCTAAGGGCTTATATTCAAAGAACTTTGTTCCTGTGGGGCAAGATACAGGCATAGAAATACAGTGCCCAAAACTGAGGGGGAGCTCAGCTCTGCAGCGGCACCCAGGGCAGCAGAGAGAAGGGTTAGAGGCCAGCCCTGCCTCCAGCCCCACACTGCCCAGGCTGAGGGGATGAGGGGATGAGGGGATGAGGCCAGCCCTGCCTCCAGCCCCACACTGCCCAGGCTGAGGGGATGAGGGGATGAGGGGATGAGGCCAGCCCTGCCTCCAGCCCCACGCTCTCCAGGCTGAGGGGATGAGGCCAGCCCTGCCTCCAGCCCCACACTGCCCAGGCTGAGGGGATGAGGCCAGGCAGCCCCTGTGCTGCTCTCCTGATGACTTTCCCACACGCTCACACATGATAATATCTGAGGTTTTGGCTCAGAGTCACCTGCAATTAGAACAAAGCTGGCAACTTTCTGAGGTTAAACTCCAGATAAAATTGGTTGTGAATGAAAAATAAAAGAGAAGGAGTGTTATAAAGTGGAGGTGACGTATCTGAGGGCTGATCAGGATCTAGGAGATGGCGCAGGAATGCTAATGCTCCAGGAGGATTGGACAGTGCATGCTGGCCGGAGTGCAGAGCAAAGCATTCCGCAGCGTGGGCAGGAAGGGCAGGAAGGGCAGGAAAGGCAGGAGGGCAGGAGGGCAGTGCTCTGGCTCCTGGCACCGCCTGCTCCCAAGCTGTGCCACAGGTCCTGGAGGAGCCCTCAGGCTCTGCCCCCTCCTAGACCGACTGACTGTGGCCCAGGCCTGGCCCCTCAGCCCGCCTCTCAGCCTGGCATCCTCACCCAGGGGCGCTGCAGGAGCAGTGGGCTCGCTGGCAGGGCTCTGCAGACATCCCTGCCTGGCACCTGCCAGCCTGCCCTGGCGTGGAGCTGCTCCCTGTGCCAGCTGCATCTGGGATTCTCAAAAGCCTTCTGGAGCAGAGGCTGCCGCTTTGCTTTCCTGGGAACTCTTCAGTGTTTCTATTTTATAACCCAGCACCCTGCATCACCTATCCCCCTGCACCTCTGCCAGACAAATTCATCCTGCCATTCCCATTTTTCAACAGGAAAGCAGGGGCATAACAAATCACAGCGGCCGGCCCAGGGCCAGACGTAAGATCTGACCTACTGAATCCAGGTCACGCAGTTCTTCAACCAGGGTCTTAATTGCAAGATCATCAATTCCTCCATCCACACCTGTCCAAGGCAGACTTTTGTCCCAGGAAAGAGGGTAAAAGACTCACTGGGCCCAGCTGCCTTTCCTAAGTGTCACTGCCAAGCTTTTCTGCCCCATTTAAGAGGGCTCAGGCATGGTTTATAGCATATCAGACAGAGAGCTCTGAGATAAAGCCCTCTCTTTCTGTAATGCTCAGTCCAGTACGTGATTTGGCTGCAGAGGAAAAGCACTGCTACTTGGAGAAGTTCTCCTCTCTGCCCTGCTCAGGCATCAGTCATTATAAGTAATTGTTGTCTCACTGAGAGCAGAGCAGATCATTTCACCAGTGGATGGCCATGGTGCTTTAGAGGAAAGCTGCACTCCCGAGGAAGGGGCTCGACTGGCTGCCATGCAGAAGTTAAACCAGATGAGCTGTGTCAGCCCAGCGCGAGGCAAACGCATGGTAGCTGCTCCAAGAGCCTCTCTGCCCCTAGATTTGTCACTGACTGCATTGTTATCTGCAAGGGGGCAGAATCTAATCAGAAACACATTTCTGAGCGAAGGAGTGACCTCTGCAGAATCACCAGGAATTTCTGAGGCAGGACAGCTGCGCCAGTGCCCTCCCATCTCTGCAAGGCAGAGCCGTGCCCACTTTGGTTTCAGTGCTCCCAGCCCTCACTGGGCTGAGCAGCATTTCTTTCCATCTTAAATCCAGGCACTGCCTTTGAAACACTGCTGTGGAGCACTGAGATGTTTCAGAAGATGGTAACGAGTCAGGGAGAATCAGTTGAAATAATCAAAGACTCCAATAAGAACCCTTCCCTATCCCAGCATTTCACCTTGGTATTTGTACACAGTGTTTGACCACTCACTGCTCGTTTTTCAGAGAAGCACCTCCTCTTGATGTGAAGAAGCAAGAAGCACAAAAACATACAAATAACCTTGTTCTAATGATTAATTATTCTCACTGGTGAAAAGGGGGGAAAAGTGCCCAATATTAAAATCATTTGCCTTCAACTTTCAGCCAAGTTCTTGTTCTGCCTTTCCACTCTGAATTAAACAGCCTTTAGTTCTTGGTATTTTTCCCCTGAAGTGTTGCTCATCCAGCTGTAGCCAAGTCACCTCTCAGGCTTTGTTTTGGTAAGCCCTATGGGCTGAGCTGTTTAAATATTTCACGTTGTTCAGCTTGAAAAACTGCCATCTTCCTTGTACCCTGATCTTTGCCCACCTCCATCTTCAAGGTGGAGCTCACCCCCAGCACGGGGCATAGAGCAGGTCCCAGCATCAGTCCCCCCTCTGGAACCCAGTGCCAGAATCCCCTCCTCACTGCTCCATGCTGATCCCTTCTCAGAGCCCAAGCAGAACCCCAAGGCCATCCCAGGACACAGATCCCACCCCAAAACCATTCTTATGGAGTCCAGAACGCTCTTTGGGCTCAGGCACACAAGAGTTCTGGAGACTCTGTGCTTAGTCTGCAGTGGGAGCAATAGAGGATATTCTCCAGAAGCTCCTAACAGGCTCAAAATGTCATTATTAGCTTCCTGCAGAGCACCTTATTAATACCCCTTGAACAGCCACAGTCTCAGAAAGGATGGGTCAGTAATTCTAATGCACATGTCCATGCTGCAGTGATTTGAGGTCACTATGGGATCAGGGAGCAGGTGAGCTGAACGTAAGGTTTTCTTTCTTATTTTGCAAGTAAGGGCAGGTCTCCCAATTCTCCTGCATACATAAATCCCATAAGTGCCTATGCACCTTGCAGGTGGGATTAAGACCTTTTCAAGGTGAGAAGTTGTAGCCACAATGATACGGTTGGAAAGCTGAGTCTTCACCTGGCATTGGGACAACTTATTCACAAATTCCTGCTTTTGACAGCTGGCACCCTGCTAAAATGCAAGTGGAATATTTTCAAAAGCACTCCCAAAACTTAAATCTTCCTTCTTAATATTCAAAATAAGAAACAGCCCTTCCAAAACACTTGGCACCTAGCAGTGCCCTTAGAAAATTCCCATAGTCACGTCTGTGCCTATTTTCTAACATCTGGCAGCTCTGTGTCCTGCCCCACAGCTGGGTGAGAGCCCTGGCACTGTGGGCAGTGATCACAGGATGGGCTCAGCTGAGCACCCTGAACACAGAGCTCTGCTGCTGCTTCCTGGGAAACACCGACAAACGCCCAACAAACACATCCTAAAGGCTCAGATGCCAAAAGGAAGGTTCCATTTTTAACTCGGGGGTTTTCTGGCCTGCTGTGCACGCTGTGATCACTGAGGGGTTTGCAGCTGTGCCAGTGGCTGAGCTGCAGCACAGAGCACACGTGTGATAAAATGCACGGCTCAGGGTGCCACTGCAGGCAAACACTCCTTCCCAAGGGAAAGAGCGAGCCACCGGTGCAATAAGCAGGGTTCCTCTCATTCTTTTGCCTTCCCGAGGCTTGGCACGAGTCCAAACCCTCTCTGTTTTCCACCCACCCATCATACATATTCTGCTAAATATCCTGTCCTCCTGTCGTTTTGGCAAAAAATAAACTATGCACGAGAAAGAATTATGCCTGTGAGGCTCTCATAAAAAAATTCCTGTGAACGATAAATCAAAACAAAATAATAATTATCACCAGCCACGGGACCACATTTATGTTTCTCATATTTTCCTCTTACTTTTCGTAGATTATCAAGTCTACACAAGAGCAAGAGCCAGATTTTCTTAAAGATACTGATACACCAGTAAAGCTCACCTTGTCTACAAGAAAATTCTCTCTGTTATTTACAGAGAGGTTTAAAATTTTCTCTTGGAATTATAAACGGTACATTTCTGTCCTGGAAACAAGATGCCTTGTTTTTTCCTATGGCTGCATAAATCTTCCACAGTCCCTGTGCTACCTTCTGACTTGCATTTAATAAATAATGAGTACTTAGAAAGTGATTTTTCTTCCTAGTCAGCACCCAGAGCTGAGGTGGAACGAGGAGCTGGGGCAGTCAGCACCCAGAGCTGAGGTGGAACGTGGAGCTGGGGCAGTCAGCACCCAGAGCTGAGGTGGAACGAGGAGCTGGGGCAGTCAGCACCCAGAGCTGAGGTGGAACGTGGAGCTGGGGCAGTCAGCACCCAGAGCTGAGGTGGAACGAGGAGCTGGGGCAGTCAGCATCCAGAGCTCACCTTTCCTGCCCCAGCAGCCTTGGGGCTTCAACACAGCCAAGTCCTCCAAAAAGCCCAAGAGCCGATGTAATTAATACATGAAACCCCACCAAAATAAATGTCTGTGGGACTGCTGAGAGCTCCCAGGAGCTCAGACAGCTCTCCAGCCCGTGCATCAGCACCTGTCAGCTCATTCCCGCTCCAACAGGCATTGGCAGTCATGCCTCGGTGTGCTCTTACAGCAGCAATTAGGCTCATTAGTGACAATTAATACTTTGACTTATCAGCCAAGTTCAGAAGACTTTTTAAAATTAGTTTGAAAATACATTTCCCCACAGGAAAAATACCATTTGCTGGATAGCAGCATTCCTGGAACCTAACTGCACCTTTTGCTGAGTAAAAGCCAAATAATAAAAGCCCACATGTAATTCCCAACCAAATCTCAAATCTGCCGAGAAGAGGTATTGAAATATTATTTTTGATGAGCTCTTGCTGTCAGGATTACGTAGGAAATGATGGCAACGCTTTATGTTAATACCTCAACCTCAGTGCCAGTGCATGAGCTACGCCAGCGTCAGCACCATCCTCCTTGTTTCCTGACCAGGTCCCTGGCTTTGCCAAGGGCTCTGGAGAGCTTGTTCCCTGCCTCCCTGCTCTCTCTGATGGCAGTAACTCATTCCCAATCAGCTGATGTGGAAGAAACTTCATAAATGGAATTTCAATATGCTCTGGCTCCTTACATTTTCCATGTAAGTTGGGGCCAAATACTGCTCTATGAGTTTACCCAAACACTTCGAAGATAGGAAAAGCAAACTCTGAGACAGCATCAACTTTCCTGGCTGCTCACAGAAACAAATGAGCTGCAGATTTGGGAGCCTCCTTTCCATTAATATCTTTGTAGAGCAGCACAGCTGAGTAAAAGGGTGTCTGCACAAAGGTGCATTGCTGACATGGGGCCCACGGATGGTCCATGTAACTGTTTCATGGAATATCCCAAAGCTCTTCTACCCCATTAGGGTGTCAGCATCTCCAAAGCGAGGATGATGCTGCTATAACAAGCAGCATTGTGGTTAAAAACAAAAAAAAGCCCTAATATTCTTTCTTTTAAGAGGACCAGGAACACAATGCAAAGCAGGGCAAGCACAGGAATAATAAATAGAGGTCGTCTGTAAGAACAGACACCCTGCAAGTAGTGGGAACAGGCAGTGGGACACTGAGCTGGGATCCAAATGGTATCACTGGATAATCCGATACCCCTTGGCAGCATGGGGTGTTTCTGCAGGACAGAGGGAGCAGGGTGTGCTGCGGCAAAATACCTTTGGAGGGTTTGAGATTTTAAGACCAGGCTGACATCTCATGGCCCTTGGGCCAAAGAGCTCATCCTGTGAGTTCTCCACCCAGAGCACTTGTACCTGTAAGCCTATTAGTTTTATTTTCATAACTACAGTCTCCCAAATATAAAAGCCAAACAAGCACATCACAGGCCTGGCAACGTGAGCCACAATCTTGGAATGTGACTGCATGGTAACGTCGAGGGCAAATTTCTAAACCCTCCCCACCCTTCCCTGAGAAATGCAAAGACATGGGCTATTAAATAATCTCTTCATTTCAGTAATTTCCTTGCTGTTTGTACAACGCTTTGAACGTGCACGGTGCCACAGCACAGAAATGCTAAGTACTGGGTTATTTAGCTGCAAAGCCTGTGATAATCCCTCATTATGAAATAATAATTAATCATCATCATTTTATTGAAGAGCTCCTCACCCCTACCCCCACCCAAGCCCTACAGGCACTGACCAAACTCTCTCCTGGAGCGTGTCTGGACAGGACAGGTTGGGCATGGATACAAAGTTCAGGTATGAACTCTTCCAAAGTTCAGGGCTGGGCTCCCTGTGTGTCTCACCCAGCCCAGTGGAGGGACAACACTTCCTAATCTCCAGCTGAGGATCAAAGCTGCAGGTCCGCCCAGCCCAACCATTCCCATCATTCTTACTAGTCCAGAGAGGGAAATTGAGACATTCCAAGGGTAACTGAGGACTTCAGGAGATTGCATCTAAAGAAGCTCTCTCTTTCCATGAGGATCAGTTCCTGACTCAGCCACCTCTGCTGTGTGTGTAAAGATGTGGCAGATCCTCTGGGCCTCCCTCCCTGGGGGCAAGGAATGTCCTGTGACATTAGTGACAGTGTCTCAGTGAGTGCCCAGAGCGAGGTGAAGGGCTCCTGGCAGGCTCTTTGGTTTCAGAGCTGTCTGTATTAAGAGCAATTTGGCATTTAGAATATCACAACAGAGTACAAAAACACAGTGATGGCTGCTGCAGGAAGGAGAGAGAGCAGAGTGTGGACACGTGAGGAGCCAGAGGGGACACACTGCAGCAACATGGGGACCTTGAACCGGCCCCCAGCCACCTCCTCCAGCCACAGCTGAAGTGGCTCCTCCATCACTCACACTGTTAAAACACAGAACAGGAGATGTGCCTGCAGCAGAGCAGGGGAGCGCTCACATTCCCATGGATACTGCTGAACATCTTGCCAGAGCTGAAGATCTTTGGTCTGCAGTTACAAAGCAGGTCTCTTCTGCCCCTAAAATCTCTCTAATGAATTAGACCGAGGTCAAAGCTTGTTGAGTGTTACACTGGATTTAATTCAGAGCAAATCCATGAACCTGTTCAATATGCAGTAGATTTACCCCAGCATAAGTAAGAACATACTTTTGAACCCTAATATCTAGATTTTGACTATCTCACAGGAAAACTGAAATATCTAAAACAGTCAGACAGACTTCTTTTCAGGGAGCTGATTAGTAAGTAAAAGATGCTTTCCTGCTGGGACTCTCACTCCTTCTCTTTGCTCTGCAGCAGGTTTCCATTCAGATCAGGTTGTTTAGCTCTTGGCCATGGATATTTCTGCACAGAACAACTTTCAGATGGGCTGGCATTTCCAAAGTGCTTGGAGGGACAAGTCTGACTGTGCTGTTCTGCATCCACGACACAGTATCAGATACTGGCCCAGAGGGAAGGTTTTTCTGCTGAAAAAGGAACTAGAAATGGATCCTTTTACTTCTGTCACAGCTTCTTGACAGTAAAGATGAAGAAACGGGTTCCAGAGGCACACTGGGGAAGAATGGCATCACCACAAAGCTTTCCTCCAGTCCAGACCGGCAGTGGGGTCACCGAGGACGCTTCCCAAATTTCCACTGAGCACAGTTTCCAGAGCACACAGCCCTGCCTTCATCCTACAGTGGCTGCAAAACTGCCCAGGTTTGACAGCCCAAAGGCCAAGAGACAAGATGGCACAAACCAGCCACGAGAGCTTGAACCGAGACTCACCCACTGGGGCCTGACTTGGCTCTCACTTACATAGGTACAAAACCTACATGGCAATGGAATCACACGCCACAGAGTGCAGGCAGCAGCCCAGCAATCCCTGCCACTGTTTGTGTTCCAAAGGCCCTCACAGACGTCCAGCTCCTTTGGCAAGAGAGTTGGAGCAACACAGGAGGAGTCCAGCCCATCACAAATGTTTTTCTCTGGGCAACCAGGAGCACTGACAGCTCCTTCTGCTTCCGAGGAAACGTCTGTGAGGGCATGCAAGGGAGATACACAGGAAGCTCAACACCAGATCCAACTTGTCTTTCTCATGTTAATCACTTGTCTGTCATAACACAACAGGTAAATCTCATTGTACAAGCAGGCACTTGGAAGACAAAGGCAGCCACCCGTATGTGAGGCTTAAAATGACTGGCAAGTGCAGAAAGTTGTCCTCCCTGAGACAACTGCGTGCCATTCTGAGAGTTAGCTTGGGGTCCCCGTGCTGAGAACCCGGCCTTCAGAAGCATGGCAAGCATGAAGCATTTGTTTTGCAAAACCAAAATAAATCTGTGCTGGCTCTATCATTAATTCTTTAGGCCTCCTTGGCTTTGTGGAAGCTGGTGTTGCACAGGGCTGTGGTAACACTGCTGTCTCACCTGACACAGCTCCCTGTGAGAACAGTAAGTTCTTCCCAGGTGACTTCTGAAAATGAAACTCCAGAGGAGTTGTGCAGCAGAGATTTCAGCACGTGGAGCTGTATGGAGGGCTGCAGTTTTTCCAAATCATCTCTTGCTTCCGTAAACCAAAAGGAATGGTGACTATCAGAACTAACACTCCTAGCTCCCTGCAAGGCTCCCTGCTCTGCTCCCCCGTGCAAAGCTCCCTTTGCCCTAGGTCTGCCAAAGCTCTGGCTGATGCCACACGGTACCGAGACACGCAGAGCTGCACTGGCAAGAGAAGTCTGCCTGATGGCTGCGTGCACAGCGGCACTGAGTGCTGACCATGTCCCAGGGCAAGGGTTATTACACACTCACTGTGTGTGCTCCATGCTGCTCTACAGGGCTATTATACCCCGAGGATTTAAACTGTCAAGCAAAGAGCCTGCTCTCTATTTTCTTTGCTCTTGTTCTGCGTCTGCTTTACATAGTGATGGAGGATTACCCTGGTCTTACCTGCTTGTCAGGCAGCTATTCCACTAAGTACTAACTGTATTGTTCTAAATCTCTCACATTTCTTGACTAAAATTCAATTTACTTTTTTTTTGTCACAAGAACCACATGTCTGATTGTCCTGGGCTCATTCTCTTTTCCTGGTTTTCCTCGTCTTTTCAAAATGAAAAGCTTACAGAAAAGCTTTAACTGAGCTAATGGAAGGGGAGATTGTTGTTTTTAAGGCAGATGTGTGTCTAAGAGCATTTTGGCACGGTAGAAGGAAAAAAATATATAGTCAAAGCAAAGGCTTCAAAGCCAGCCCGTCTGCGGCCTTTACTGGGTGTGCTGTACAGCAGTGGGTGTTCTGCAATGGCACATGGAGCACAACGACCACACGTAATCTCCTCTTTCTCTGTTCATTTGTTACACGCACACCTCACACCCAGCAGCACTTTAGGTCACAGGCCAGGCCCTGGGTGCCCCAGCTCTTGGTAAACATGGCTGGGAAGAGACACAAAGAGCAATGGAGACATTTCTGGATCATGTGCCATACAGCAGGAACGGTTTGTGGATGGGGAAAGACGGCAAGGAGAGAGAAGATCTGGGGCCAAGTTCTCAGCCAGGGCTGAAACAGCAGTAGGTGGGCCGTGAGTGGCAGCAGAAGGTGGAGAGGAAGGGTGCCTGGCCAGGGCTCAGTGCTGAGGGGCTGGGGAGCAGCACTGCCCCAGCCTGCTCCCTCCTGAGCAGTTGCTGTGCTAAAGCCCTCGGCTCGGCGGGAAGGGGAAGCAGTGGTGTGGAGGCAACTGCCAGGGCAAAGGGGAGATGAATATTTCATTTGTTACGGGGTCTGAAATAGCTCTGAGCAGCCCTGAGTGCCAGAGTCACGTCGCGAGCTGGGGGGGGAGGTGGGTGCCAATTTGTCAGCAGAGCCGCCTCAGAGTTACACAAAGATTTATGAGCGTCTGCATGGGCCTTGCAGCAACCAAACACTGCCCAGGGTAGGGGAGCCTCGTGCTCTGGGAGCAGAACGGAGCTCACATGTGCCCCTTCCACCACTGGAGCTGGGGCAGAGGCCAAAGCCTGCTCACCCAGCAGAGCAGAGCGGTGCAAGGAGCATCCCTGCCCCCTCCCCGGCACAAACAGCGAGTCACCATCGCTGAGGAACAGCCGGCCCTCCCGGCACAAACACCCAGTCCTGATCCTCCAGGAACAGCCGGCCCTCCCAGCACAAACAGCGAGTCCTGATCCTCCAGGAACAGCCGGCCCTCAGGCTGCAAGGAGGGCGAGGGACCCACGGCCCTGCCCGCTCCCACTGCAGCTTTACTGGCCTCCTGTCTCATTTTAACAGAGCGAGGCTGGGGGAGAGAAATACCACACATAAATTCGCACAATCAGTCACACAAGGGGAGAAAAACATCCTCCGTCGTCTCCAAGATTTACGAGCCCCCCTGAGCTACAGCGCAGAAAAAACAGACACACACACACATACACACCAGGAGCGAAGGGAAACGTGATCCCACTTGCAGCTTTATTCCTCTATCATGTTCCCTGACAGCAACCTGAGCCTGGGCTCTACAGAGGGGAAGCACTCAGAAGGTGTGGCTGCAAACAGCAGAGCGACAGCCCCTCATCAGTAATGTCCACACTACACATGCTCGACACTTTTCCTTCTGGATGATCTTAAAGGACCACAGGAACCCTCCAGTGCCCCTGTGACGGCATTTAAACTGGAATAAACTGAGTCCTGGCCTCCCAGTCAGCGGAGCTGCTGCAAACTCTCCTGGCACAAGCTGAGACCAAGGTGTGTCCCATCACTGCCTCCACCTTCCCTGATCCCTGGGACATGCCCACAGGGACACGTGCTACCTGCACTTCTTATTTCACTTGCAGTTCTTCCACCAGTTTTAGAAAATCTGTGCTTTAACAAGGAAGAGAGCTGTGCACCCAGATCCTCAACCATGTCTTCCTATTTTGGACAACCTAGTACACATAGAATTTAGATCCCTTTAAACTTTCTCAGTTTGGGCACTGAAAAATGAACACACTAAACAACACCATCTTTTACAAAAAGCCCTTGGTTGTGGAATCTCCTCTCTCTCACAGAGACAGTAAGTGGTACATCCGTAAATGATACACTTAAAACAATCTAAATCAAGTGAACATGACAAGAGCTTATCATCAATGATCAATCACACTGCTTGTTGCTACATTCCAGCCAGCTCCTTACAATATTATATCATCCACAGAGTGACAGGAGCATTCCCCTCTCCCATGTGTGTACAACACCCAACACACAGCTCCAGAGCCAGGCCTGGGCTCTGGCCACTCGGCACTGCTGCCTCTGCCCAGCTGCTGGCAGGAGTTCAGGGAAGGAATCTCTGGGGCAAATCACTACATTCAATTAGGGTTTCCATGGCCTGGCCACTGTCCTTTCTCCAAAGCCTTAGTGAATGCCATGGCCTGAAGTCAGGGACACTTCAGCAAAAGACAGAGGAAAGAAGAGTGGCCAAACACCCCACAAAATCTGTAGCAGACCTTTGAAACCACAGAACCTGGCTGTCCTGAGCACCAGCTGAGGGTCTGAGAAATGTCCATTTACAGCATTGATTTAATTACAATAATGTAAATGTTAAATAAAGCCTTTCCACCCTTTTGCCCCCCTCTCTTTCTGCTTTCTGACCAGGTTCAAACCCACAGATTTTAAACTTCTAAACACCAGTAACACTCAAAATAAACTCAGATCTCAGTGGCCTATTTCAAAAGCTTCCTCTTGTAAGTTTACCTTTAACAAACTCCAGCTGAGGGCTGCCTGGGTACAGTTCACCTAAGCATATAAGCAGAGATGTCGTGCAAAGAAGCAGCCCAAAAGCACTGTTCAGTTTTCCCAGCACAGAACCAGTGACTGATTTACAGCTATATCCCCAGGAGCTGACACGAGCAGTTTCATCTGCAACCTGCCCTACCACGCAGACTTCAGAGCCAGAGATTCCTTCTCTTTTCAGCCACATCCTATGGCCGTGCCCACCAAACTTGTTATGCCAGCGTTCCCTCCTCAGTCCAGGGTGTTTGAGGGGTTCTTTGGGCACGTTCAAGTTCAGATGCTTTTCCTGCAGTCGGGCTGTGACTTTCCCTGTAGGAGTTCTGCTGCAGCCTGAGATAATTCCTGGTGATAATCCTGCAGACACTGCTGCTCAACCTGAGAACACCTGCAGGAGGGGAACGGCAGGTGCAGGGGAGGGAAGCACCTGGGCCAGCAGAAGACCTGTGCCCGTGTCCCAGCTATGCCACTGGCTGACAACCACTCCCAGTGCCAAGTTTTTAACAATAACATGACTTGGGAGCATGAGCTGGCTTTGTAAAAGTCACTGATCAACTCTGGACTCTGAGACACAATGACTTGCCCAGAATCCGTGGCTCCTGGAAGCTCTAGTAGGGCAGATGGGAGCAGATGGCCCCAGGAGCATGGAGCCACAACCAACCTGACTGCATCTGGAAGCAGGAGTTCCAGCAGAAATGGAACTGGCCCTTAATGACCAATGCTAAAAGGCAGAAATTAAAACGAACCATGTCTATACTTCCAAATACAAGTGAAATTTGGGTTCTACCTTTATGATCTGAAAGCTGTGGTGTGTGAGGCACCTGGGACTCAGCAGGGCCAGAGATGTGTCGCTCAGCTTCCCGGGAGAAGCAGATTTGGTAGGAGTGTGGGGGAGCTGTGCAACAGCCCCAGGGATGGTTTTGCTCGGGCTGTAACAGATACTGCCTCAACCAGGACTTTATCAGGGGGACAGAAAAAAGTCCCAACCTAGCTCCAACCAGATCTCCTACAACCCAAATCCCCCCCTGTCCGACCTCCCAGCGCTTTTGTGCAGCACTCTGGGTGCAATTCCACGCTCAATCTGTGTCTGTCAGTGGATGGATCCCCTCCATTTGCAGGACACGCTTCCTGGCAGCCCGCTGGAATGACAGCTATGCCCTCCAACCACGGCAGAGCTGGGCAGGGGGACACACAGACACAAAGGCCACCGTCACTGCCACAGCGGGCTCCAAGGGAAGGCACTGCCACCTTCCTCCCTGCTGGCTGGTGTGCCAAACGGTGTGCCAGCCCTGCCGTGCCCGTGCCCTCACCCACACCGTGTGCCAGGGTGTGCCCAGGGAAGCACAGGGGCTGCACTGAACTGCACTGCACGTGCTGGTTCCCAGCAGCTGAGGCACAGCCCTCCATCTCTGCACTGAGCCCACATCACAGGTGTTTTAGTCATGCACACCAGGAAAGAGTCAAACTGGGGAAAAAATTCCTTTTTGAAAGAAATCCTTAAACTCCCAGACTAATCTTCCATAATATCGATGAATCTCTCCAAGCTTGTTTTTGTCTTTATGTCCAAAACAGCTGGGAAGATCCTTAAAAATGACCAAATCCATCATCCTCTGCTAGGAAACAAGAAAAAAAGGGCCAGGGAAAACGGCTTAGCAACAAGAGAGAATTCTATTTGTTCAAAACGTGGTACAAGGGGAGGGGGAAGATAAACTGTGTCCCAACTGCACGCTGTCAGGAGGGGAATGAAAACCGACCAGAGGGACACGGCACTAAAAATAATGATTTTTGAGCCAGCAGCCAGACAGCGTCTAATCCTGTGTGAATAGAGACATCACTGCCACCAGTACTGGCACTGCTGTGCTGATTCCAGCTGGACAGGTCTCCTATAGCCCAACAAACATTCCTCAGTCCTATGTTTCTGTTAAACCTTTTCTTTTATTCTTTTTAACTGCCTTCTTTCCTTGACCCTTATAGTCTCTACTGTAACCCAAGAGAGTTGGGTTTTTTTAAAGTTATAATGGAAAAAGTTAAATGAAATCCAAGTATTATTAACCCCGGCATTCCAAGGCACTTTACTGGCATTTGGTTGCAAAAGTGTTTGTAGCTGGGCTGTGGGACTGTTCCTTTATGTGACGGTTGACAATTCCATGGTGCAACACCTCTTTTTTCCAAATGATCAGAAGAAAAACATCCCAAAATATTTCCAAACACACCCAAGTCAGAAGTCATTGGTATGGTCCTTGTGGAGATATTTTTATTTTAAAGTCAGCTTTATGGTTTTTTTCTAGGCCTGAATAATGATGCAAATCTGATGAGAATTAAGACAGTAAAAGAGCCTAGAAAATCCTTTGGCTACACAGCAACACAGGGGGGGTCTCCAGAGAAGGAAATTTCATCTGTCTGCTTTGCTGACAGGACAAGGCTCAGCGTGATAAAAG
The DNA here is from genome assembly GCF_003031625.1 of Empidonax traillii. Taxonomy (NCBI): domain Eukaryota; kingdom Metazoa; phylum Chordata; class Aves; order Passeriformes; family Tyrannidae; genus Empidonax; species Empidonax traillii. Next base: position 1,708,970 of record NW_020955554.1, read on the forward strand.
AGATGCTGCCACTTGCTCTGAGAAGGCAGTGGAACTGTGCTGATCCCCCGTGCTGACACCTGCTGCAGCTGCTCCCTGCAGCCTGACAGGGCCGATGGAACGGTGGCTGAGCAGGAGCTGGGCGGGCCCTGGAACAAGCAGCGTTCCAGGGGTCTGCTCTGCCCTTGGCTGCTGCAAAGGCTCAGACTCAAACAAACCATTCTCTCCTGCTGCCGAGGCAGAATGTGCCTCTGATACCTCTTCTAGCACATCACTAGGCTAGCTTTTGCTTCCCTACTCCAGTCTCATGTACCTTGTTTTACTGACCACGTCCTGCTGTGCAGGCCAAAGCGTCCTCCTTGAGTTGCCCCCGTGTACTCCTGTGTTGTGCCATGCAACCTGTTCTGCTCTGATGATTACCTCCTCCTCGAAATCAATTTCTCAGTGCAGCATTGCTGGACACTTTCCTCTTTTGCCTTTTTAACGTTTTATTTTACAAATCAATCCTTTCAATTCCCTGTTCCTTATTCTCCCTGAACTTGTATCCGTGCAGGACAGCACTGCATCGTTTACCCCTCTCCAGTCCTCTGGGGATCTCACTGAAATCCTCACCTTGAGAACATCCCCTGGCACTGGCTCTGGTGCAGAGCCACAGAGCCTTGCAGGGTGCAGGAGACCCAAGGCAGCGTTCTGGAGGTGTAACACATCTCGCTCAATTTACGTGAAACATTCTCGTGCAAACACTGACAACCCACAAACTGCTGATAATCTACAGGCCACACACTACAGAACATGCACGTGCCACAGCGTGACAACATCAGCTAATGCAGCTATCAGCAAATCTCAGAGAACTGCTTTCTATCCCCAGGCTGCTTTTGTAGCTCTGTCTCCTGCGCTGTTCGTGACCATTGCTCGAGGCTGTGATGTACCTCAGTCACTGACTGTCAGGAGAACACTGTCCCAGTCTGCACCTCATCCAAGGGCTCATTTCCCAGTTCCATGGGCTGGCACTGCTTCCCTTTCTGGGGTGAAGGAGTGTTTAGTTTATTCAGCCTCTGTAATTCATGAAACAATAAATAAACAGGCACTGACTATGTTGTTCTTTCCTCCCCTTATAAATACATCATTCTGATACGTGTTATCTGCTGCTAAACCCAGCCAATTTGCCCTTTCCTTTAGAGATAAGATGCAGCAACTTCTTTTTCCGTGACAAATAACTGAGTCAGACCACGTTACCTGCAGCCAGGCAGCAGGTGCCACCCTGCTGCACCCCTCCTGTGCCACCCTGCTGCACCCCTCCTGTGCCACCCTGCTGCACACCTCCATCCCCTTCCCTGCTGCATCCCTCCTGTGCCACCCTGCTGCACACCTCCTGTGCCACCCTGCTGCTGTGCTTTGCCTGTCTGGAACTGCTCCCAGGGACTGCCCAGGCAGCCCTGGCTGAGGCTGAACATGCTGTCTCCACTCACAGCAAGCAGCAGCCCCGAACAGCACTGGCTCCTCTGTGCCTCTCCTCCCGAAGGGGGAGTCTGTGCTTGGCCTCCCAGCTGATGCAGGGGCACAGCTCTATCCTGCAGCAGTGCTGGGAACCGGCCCCATGTCATAATTCAGCTCCCTAAAGTGGTGCTGTCACACCACAAGGTGTAGTGCTGTCCTTTATTCCCTTTCAGTCCATCAGTGTTTACAGTCCACGCTGTAATCACTGCACTTCAGTTCCTCTGGTAAAAAACCTGTGAGAACACGAATCAGAAAGGATCACACACCGGCAACAAATGGGTTTAATAACCCACTCTGGTGGTATTTCTTAAACTGCGCCAGATGAAAGATTTTCAACTAAGAGAAAAACCTGGAAAGTCCCATTTCTTTTAGCCAAATTATGAGCAACACAAAAGGCAGTGAGAGGCAGTTCACAAATCCCACTCTGCTGATGCCATCATGAGTTACCAATTTGTAATTTTGTAGAGATTACACCAAAGCCATGGGCAACATCAACCTGTCCTGAAAATCACCAAAGCTCAAAAATCTCCAGTCTCAAAATCTCCAAAGCTTTCTGTTTGTCTGAGATTTCTGTTCTCCCTCCCCTAGCAGCAGGATTTGTCTGTCTACGTCACACCACGCAAACAGAACGTTTTTGGAATGCCCTGTGCATTGAGTTCAGACAGGACAGTCTCGTTCCCAGTGGTCCAGGGAAGCCACAGTGCACGTGCCCTCTGAGGGAAGCACAGCCCAAAGCAACAGCAGCCACAGCCTGAAATCCAGAGCTCCCCTGTGCACAGAGCAGCAGGAGGTTTATCAGCTCACTCATCACAGGACACCAGTTTGCAAGATGGATTTTCACCTGTTTTGCAAAGTTAATAAAAAAGCAGAAGTTTTTAACACTTTAGTTAAGTTTGGCCAAATCCCAAACCTTCTTCTTTTTGAGTATTTGGTAACTAGCCAAATTATCAACTATGGACCAGCTGCACAGACACAGGCCAGGTCACTGTGGGAGCCTGGGGAAACTGTGAAACCCAGAGATGGACGAGGCACTGCCCATCCACCCTCCTCTCTGGGTGGCATAGAGCACTCTCCTCCTGACTTTGCTTCCTGAAGGAGGGACAGAGCTGCTGGCAGGTGAGGATTTCAGGGACTGGCTCATCAGATTCCAGCGAAATGACCACCCTCATAACCCAAAACAGCTGCTGTGTTTATAGTAAACATAAATGATAACTGGGTGGCCTTTGAAGCCACCATGTCCAGTGCTGGTAATTATGGACAAGTGGATACAGCAGTGATGATCCAGAGCCTTCGTTTAGTGCTCAGACGTAATTAGGGCCATTATCAAATTTCTGCTCCTTCAGCAAAAAGGGGGAGTGGGGTCAATCGTCTGATACCACAGGCAGAAAAGCAAAGGAGGAGTTTCTGGCCAGAGTAACTCACCCTGGATACAATTCCCAAGTAGCACCTGGTGCAGCGGTTGCCTTTGCCCCGACAGAGGCAGGTGATGATGGAAGGCCCCTTGGGCACAGCAGCCAAATGGATTCAACACCAGGGCCCCCCACAGAGCTGTCCCAGCCCCTGTCCCCTGGCTCCGGGAGACAGGGTAGTTCAAACACCAAATGCATGCCTTGGAATGTCCCTTCTGGAGAGAGGGGAGGGGCAGTGGCAGCACTGCTCGCTGCAGGGAGGTTTGCTGGGTGCCTGGGACACCTGACCCCACACAGTGCCACCCCCACCGCACCCACGGGCACCAGGCTGCGAGGGATGCTCTCCTCCCTTCTCCCAGACACTCCCGCTTCAGGGCAGAGGGAAATTCCTAGTTTGCAAAGGGTTATTCCAAACACCAGAGCTGATGAAAAGGGAACTACACACGGCCTTTATGGTGGGAAACTGAAATGACCCGTAGTGAGAATTATCAAACACAATCTAACCAAGTATGACAGTGTGAAAGGCTGGAGGGGTGGGCGATGCATTTTACCTTTTCAAAGTTGGTGACCTAGTGCTAGGATTCACAGAACATGTTTATTCCTTAAATAAAACCACCTGATTATAGCACAGCTAAAAATTCTGCAGAGGCTGGCAGGAGCTGCAAATGTCCAGACCCTTTGGCTACATGATTTTCTTACTCTCCATGCTGGCAGGAAAATATCATCTACTCTGCACAGTAAGGTGAAAAGCACCATCCACAGGTACCTGGGCATTCAAAAGGCCTTTTTTTATTGTGCTCTCACAGGATTAGCTTTCTTCCCCTCCTTGAAGGGAGAAGACTAAAGATTGGACACCGAAGAGGCCTGAGAGCTCAGAGTGTGTTGCCTGGCCTGGAGGACTGGGAGCGATATCCCTGTGCAGCCACAGAGCTGCCCTGCACAAACACAGCTTGTTGCTGAGCAGCCAAGGTGAGGATCATCATCCCCTTCCTTGCTTGCAGCAGCCCCTGGCACAGCCTCCCACTGCCAGCAGCACGCCCTCTCCATCCAGGCAGCAGCTCCGGGGGATCAGAGGAGCTGGAGCCAAGGGTAGCTGCTCCCTCGGAAGCTGGTCCATAAGGTCAGGGCTGGGGCACAGTGCTGGGGCAGCACTGGGAATGCCTACAGCTCTCTGCTCAGAGGATAAACAGAGGGCTGAAATCTCTGGGGTTGTTAATCTGTCACCTTTCCCCAGCACCGAATTAATTTTTTTAATGTGTTTTTAAAAGGAAAATAAATAAAAAGAGAAAATAGAAGACATGATAAATGGATTCCCTTCTATTCCCTTCATCACTGGGCAATACCACCCAGGTATCTGGCAGGGACAAAATACAAAAAGGCTTCCCTGCCTTGCCAGCCCCGAGCTCCACTTGGATCGAGAGAAGCCCTAAAAATCTGTGTATCCCAGAGTCACTCTCCTCTCCTTGCAGCTACAAGAGTTGTGATGAAGGGACCCTGCTTTTTCCTCTTCATGAAACTCTGCACTGCATGAAGTGCTGCTCAAGTAGAAAGCTAATTTAACACCATGCTAAGCTGTTCCAAAAAGCCCCCAAGTTTCCATTGTCCTGCACTGATTTTCCTACTAAAAAGCTGTAAGGAAGCTGAATCCATCCTGCACGAACCTCGCAGCTGTTAAAACAGTCGCTGTTTCCCAGAGGTGCCTGTATTTGCTGCAGGAAGGAGTGTGTGAGGCTGCTCTGGGCAGTGCATCGGCCCTGACCTGCTGCGGGACCTTGACCTGGTACTGCACCTCCCTGTGCCTCTGCTCCCTTCACACCGCTTCATCTGCCTCCCTGCTCACCCTGCCAGCCCTCTGTGCCGGCTCTGCCTGCTGCAGCCAAGCACAGATCACACAGGCAGGGTGATACCACAACATGAACGCTGGCTAGCCAGGCTCTGCACACCAGCTCACCACCGAGCAACAGGGCTTGTCTGTCCACAGCAGTGAAACCTGGGAAGAGCAAGTACAGACACACAGGTGCTTTAGGAAGGGTATTGCCACAGGGAACACTTCCAGAGTTATATCATTCTATTAATCTTCCTTGAAAACACAACTGAAGTAAAGCAAGCAGTTGGCAGCACGTGGCAGGAGAGGAATACGCTGCAGAGACTGCTGCAGTGCTCACAGTCCTGACACGGGTGGTGTGCGGAGCACAGGCCATCCCAGCTGGGTTGTCTACTCCGTTCCTAACACAGCTGTCTTTAAGCAGGCTGGAGCAGAAGGTAAACACCACTTCAACCCCTGCAAAGAGCACCTCCCTGTGTGCACTGACAACCGACAGAGCCAAATGTTTACTTGAGGCTCAAGCCAATTACTGTGGAGGACACAACAGGAGCTGTTGGTGGGAGACATGCAAATGCATTCTGGAGCAGGGGCTCCCGGGAGGGCACGGAGGCTGCGGGCCATGTGGTGCTCCTCTGAACACACCTGTAATCACCTCTAACCCAATATTTACCTTCCTGAAGAGAGCAGAGACCAGCCACCCAGCAGCACCTGGCTGCTGGACGAAGCAGTGGAGCTGCTTCCTCTCTGTTTTGTTGTGAAAGAGGAAGGGGGAGAGCTAATAATTTCTTTTCTGTGGCTGTATCACGTAAGTAATCAAACAACTGCTGAAAGCTGTGAAGGGAGGCGCTGGGGCAGGAGGGAGAAGGAGTGTTAACCTAAATGATAAGCTGTGCCCAGCCACAGCCCAGCCTGCCTCGAAGACGGGGTGATGGGCATGTGGGTTTGTTCTTAGCAGTTCACCTGCCGCTGGCTTTCAGCACTTTTTATTCCGCTGTTTTGTTTACCTTGGAGGCCTGTTGTCATCACCTCCGTGCTGCCAGTGCAGCTTCAGGTGCGAGCGGTGCCGGGTGCTCCGGCACAGCCAGCGCGGGATCCCCGGCCGTGGGAGCGGCTCCTGCGCCCGCTGCCTACGGGAATGGGTCCTTTGCTGCCAGGGACAAACCCAGGCAAACAAGCCCTGTGCAGGCTGTGGAGCCTGCCCTTTCCTCGGCACTGGTACTGGGGGAGCACTCAGAGCGGTGCAAACACACCTAACAGCCAGTCCTGAAGCTGGAGGAGACTCCCAGCTCCGAGTGCCTCTTGCTGACAGCTCCTCTTGTGGGGCTGTTGGGTGGATGGAGGTGCCACGCTCGGCCACTGTTTTCAAGTAAGGTTCAAAAAGACTGCTTCCCATCCTTTGAGCTCCTACAAAATCCTGCCCAGTTGAGCTCAAAACACTCTCCTGGGATTTTTGGACTCCACACAGCACAGGCTCCTCACCCAGGGGAAGGCACCCTGCCTAACTTAATTCTGTACATTTTCTGCAGAGTAGGTGTGGGGGGGTGTAATTGGGCAGAACCTGTGGCTGTGCCAGATTTTTACTAAGTGCCCAAGAATGTGAAAAAAACCCCCATCCAGAGGTCTTTTTCCCTCTTGCTTATGTGTCCTTAAGAAGGCCTTCACTAAAACACAAAGCATCATCTTTCAGTGTGAGCACATCACCTGCTTCCCTTGAATGTATTCCCAGTGTACCGTCAGGGCACAGTCACAAATAAGCCAAATTTTGTATATAAATCTACAAATAGTACATTTTCCTGATCATGTTAGAAGGTGTTCTCTGCACCTTCTCCAGCTGGAATATGCCTCTTCTGGGTGTGGGTCAACCAGTACTGAGCACACTATTAAAGATGGGATTTCCTACACCTTCTAGATGGCATTGACACTTCCCTGGTGCTGCTGGGAACTGCTTCCCAGATGCCCCCAGGAGCAGCAGTGTCCCATTTCATGGTGACACTGCACTGGTGGTTTTCACAGCATGCACACGACTGCTCTGCACTCTGAGCACGGCTCAGCTCAAGAAGCTGCGTGGACAGGGTGGGTCATACGGGGAGGGCTCATCAGACAATCAGAGAGAGGCAGCAGCACCAGCAAGCACGGGCTGTCAGCACTCCAGCCCAAACCAGGACTTAGTGGCCCCTCCATCCCCGTTTGGCTCCTCTCCCTGTGCCCTGGGCACTGCTCTGCTCAGGGCAGCAGCAGGGGCATGGCTGGTGCTCGGGCTCCTGCTGGGATGCAGAGCCTGTGGCAGCCCAGCCCTCAGCTGCTGAGGGCAGCGAGCACAGCTGCCAAGCCTCACACCAGCCTCCGGGAGCCCTGACATGGATTTTGCTGGGATTTACTGCACTGAAATGCACAACATTTTGTTGCCTTTAGGATTAGCCCCTTCATTTGCACATGCAGTAGGACATGCTGTCTGGGTCTGCTTCCCTGCATATGGCACTCAGTCCTACAGTTACTTCCAAAAGGATTTCTGCCTGCAGCACACCCACAATTTTAATTCCTTCTATCAGCAGCCATCGCAGCTGGGCAGTTTTCAAGTGTTACTGGAGCAAGGACCATCAGCAATTTCAGCACAGTCAACCTAGCTTGGATTAATTTGTACTGATTATGAATGATCCTGGGCCTATGGATACAGATCAGTGCTACCACAGTACAGGACTTTTATAGTGCTCCTTGAACTAACATGTAATAATGTCATCAGAAATGTTCTAACTTTCCATTCCAAAAGGTGAATAACAAGGCTGGGGCTGAGCAATGCAGCCCTCAGGCCCCGTGGCCCTGAGCCTGCCCAAGCAGCACGGCTGCCCCGCAGGGTAGCGGCCACAAGAATAACAGATAAACACGCTCGCTTCACGAGCCACTGGGCACTATATTTCTTCTGATGAGAAGCATCCATTATTCTTCTCTGCTGCTCTCCGTGTCACATTAGTGAGAGGTGTTCCAAAGCGAGCCAGGGGACAGGTTTATTTACTCCCAGCCGCGCTGCTGGCACCCAGGGCCATGGGATTGGTTGCACATGACCCCGGGGTGCCATTACGGGCTAATGTCTGCAGCCCTCTGACCTCCGGAAGCGCTCGGGGAAGAGCTGCAGTAAATCACAGCAGCACTCAGCTGTGCAGGAAGAAAAGTCCCTCCTTATCAATCTGCCAGCAGGAGAGGAAGGACCCCGGCTGGGCTGCTGAGGGGTGAGGTCTCTCAGCTGCTCGGGAGCGCTGCAGAGACCGGCCCGTGTGCTCGCTGGCACCGCGGCTGCAAGGGCAGAGCCCGGGCACTGCCAGGGCACATCCCAGCCCCTCGCCCCACAGGGCAGCCTGTGCTCCAGCCCACCCTGCAGATGCCTGGTCCCGCACTGGCTCTGTGCTGAAGCGAGGGCTGTATTTCAGGAGCCTGCACTGAGGGCTCTAACCGATCCTCACCACAGGGTACCAACAGTCTGTGCGGCCTCAGCAAACTGGTCACCCTGCAGGTGACCCCAGGATGCCACTGAACATCCTGTGTGCCAGGGAAATGACAGGAGGAAGCAATAATGTAACCACAAACCACGACACCCCCAAATCATCCTCACCACAAGCAGTTCTGCCCAGGAGGGGGAATGCACAAATGTGCCACATGGTCTGTGGGACACGGGGAGCCCCGGGGGGGCACAGGGAGGGGACAGCTCAGGGAACAAAGCTCCTCTCTGCCTGCAATCAGCAAGGCATTTCAAAAGCAGCAACAAGCTCTCAGGGAGGCCCAAAGAGCACTGGGATGGGACCTGGTAGTTCCCTCATCTGGCCGGGCACTGAAGATCTGCCAATGAAATGCTCAACTTATCTCTTACAATCAAGGCAAGAGGACCCTGGAGAGCAAACAAACCAAAGGTGGCAATATCATTTTCCTTCCCCATTTATCTCCCACACAGGTCTGGTCTTCACCTCTTTCTCCGTGTGCCTGGCTCAGTCAGGTCCCAGGACATCTCTATTTCAAAGATAATCCTATAACTCATTCAAAAAATATAAGGAGTAATTTTTTTAGAATTTTGCTGTCCTAGAAGCAGATGAAAAAGCAGCTGATCAGCCTGCTCAGGTCTGGAGAAGGCCTGAAGATCCAACATCCCATCCACATCCTTCATCCCAAGAGCAGGAACACCATCCAATAGAAAAAGCAAGGGAAGAAAAGAGAACAAAGGGATTTTTAATGTAATCTACTGTGTCATGTGCCTGGAGAGTATTCTGCTTTGTCATATACACAGAGACCGCCTCGTATGTGTTTGTTCCTCCTGCCTGTCTCAGCACAAACACTGCAGTTTTACTCTCCCAGAACTGTTCCTTGGCTCTTCCCACACAGTCCAGTACGGCAGCAGCACAGATTCGCTGCAGGAAGGACTCACTGCACCAGCTGATGTAGCTCACTGCCAGATTAGCACTGTCCTCTGCTGCATGAGGAGCGGCTCTGGGGGACACACAGGGAGTAACATCCAGCTAAAGGAGAGGCTCCATCCTTCAGGATACAGGAAATACAACCAAAAAACAACACCTTTGTCTGCCAGAGCTTAAGTCCAAGCCATACAAGAAGCAGGGCCAAGGGTGCAGAATCTCCTTCTAGTGACAACTCGATACATCCCCTGGAGAGATTTTCTGAGGCACATTTCACACCCAACTTTCCACTACATAAGGATCAGTGGGGTTTTTTTAACATGAAAATATTAAACCCACCCAGCCACACAAACACAGAGACTGCAGGAGGAGCAGCATGTTTCCATCCATGCAGTGTAAGACAGATTTTTTTTAAACAATTAGCAGCATCCATTGGGAGCCCAGATCCCCAAGTCAACCTGAACACAGCAAATGTGACAGATCTTTCCTCCTCATCGCTGTTTACCGGCTTGTTTGCTGTTTACTTGGTGCTTCAGGAGTACCAAGCCATCAGATCCAGTCCTGTCAATTCTGTCACTGTTCATGTGACAACTGTCCCTCTTCCACACCATGATAACGACTTTGAAAGTCACTTGGCATTTCAGCTTCCTTCCTGCTTCTCTCAACAGCTACACAAGTGATGTCAACACGTGCAGAACAATAGTGTATCATGAGCTGATAAGCACAAAGTGCCCAGGAGCCCGTGTCCACAGGGCAGTTCCCAAAAACTGACTTGTATGCATTAAAAATGCAAAGAATCCATATTTCTCCTGGAGATAAGGGAGCTCTGTTCCTTTATTGCTTTTAACACCTCTATTGCTCCGTTCTTTTAATGTTGATGGTCGTAGGTGTTGTTAAGAAAGGATGCAGATGGATCTTGCAGGACAGAAAGCTAAGCCAGGCAGAGCTGAGCTGTCTGAAGAGAAAGCTGAGCTGTCCCACAGCTGTGTCTCAGTCACAGGCACCAGGCCCAGCTCCCCCCAGCAAACACACACACTGGGACACTGCAGGGCAGAGCTGCTTAGGATCATGCACCACCAACCAGTGGGGAATGATAACCCCTCTCAGTGCTACAAGACTTTCCCTACAAATCTACGCGGGGATAAATCACAACAACATAGGGTGTTCTGAAGAGGTTTCTTGTGTTTTATTTTATCTTTCTCAATGCAAAAGAGGATTCAAATATGTCTCTAACAAAAAAACCTCAAACAGCAAAATAAAGCACAAATACAAACCCAATGTTATTTTTTGTGGGGCAGACATTTAATGCCAGTTTCATTTACGGCAGCTTAAAATCCTGGGACTGCCCCCGAAGACACTGAGATAAAATAAAATTTGTGACGAGTCTGTAGCCAAAGGAAAGTGTAAGCAAGGCAATAAACTCCTGACACACTGTCTGTGGCAGTGGAGATATCCTTGCCTTTCGCTGCTTCATCCTGTTCCCAGAACACTGCTGGAGGCACTGTTTTAAAATAAGGATCATTCAGTGACCAGATGTACAGCACAAGAGTTAAAACCAGGCCAAGGGTCCCTTCAGTCCTGCTCCCCAAGCACTGCTCAAAGCCTGCCCCTCCTCTTGTTCTGAACGAGCACCCCCATCCATCAGCCAGCAACAGCAGCACAGGGGCACTCACTGCAGGCACTTCACACACCAGGGCACAGCAGCTTGTGCTTCAGCATTACAGGTCTCTAAAGCAGGAGTAAATACAACTCCTCGTGCAAGGAAGCTTTGCTCTAAATAGGAACAGGCTGCACTGAGAGCTTGGATAGTGCCAGGGAAATCCTGCTACGGTGAAGACAACCAGACTGCGCTCCCTCCCGTACTAAATCATTTGAAAACCTGTTTGCTGACTGGTTTTATAGTTCCTGTAAAGTGAGAAAACTTCCAAATTCACACTTGCACTAGTATTTTTGCCACAGAGAATCTTACTGCAATTAGTCTGGTTTATGATGGAAAACAGATGAAAGGAGAAATGAAATCAAAACCTCGCCTCTTATCTAAGGTGTTTTCATGCCATGCAGCCCAAGAAGTTTTCCCAAAATCAACAACATTAAATTAAAAGCTCAGATATTTCTACCAGACCCAACAAATGCAGATTAAGCTTAAATTTAAATGGAAAGTGAAAAGATTTTTCCTTCTTCTCACCTGCCAAGTCTTCAAAGCTCAGGGCTCCGTGTTTCTCTTTCAACACTTAGCACAGAAACACCTAGGGTTGAGTGGAGAGATTTCCTCCTCACACTGGCATTATTCATTATTTCTGGAGTGTCGACAAATGTGTTCAACACTACACAATGCACACAAACAGAGTCCCTGCCCCAACCCATTTACAGTCTGAGGCTCTTATCTGTGCTCTGTTTTGGTGTCTCACCACCATTTCAGCAGGGCACCAGCTGAGCCCAATCCACCTTCCACCAGCAGCTTTCCACTGTGTTTAACAGGAGCTGGAACAGCCCCAGTCAGACTAAGTTACAGAATTAGCTATTGCAGGAGATAGCAGAGTTCTTGGCATGTCTGCAAACAGCAAAAAAACCCCTGGTTCTCGACAGTTTTGTTTTACATTAAGTGTATATTTGAATGTTTTCACACATAATACATTTTGAGAACTTAAAGAACTCCCTTTGACTGTGTCTTTCAACCCCAACAGTGCTACACATCAGCCAGCAGTAGGCAATTTTGAACCAAGACAGGCTGGCAGCTACAGGAACAGCTCCAGCTGGTGGAAGTCGGTGAAAGTTTTGGTTTATTTTGTGCTAAGCTTTCTGCCAAGACATTTCACACACTGCAAGTGTGTATTTTCTCTTACATTTCTGAGAGCCTCCAAGTGTTCCTGCAAATAGCTTCAGAAAATAATTTCCAATTGCTTCAATTTCTGCACATCCAAACCTGCACCGAGTTGCCATCTGTGCCTTTCCCCAGCCGTGCCTCGGGTGGGAGAGCACAGTCAGGAGCCCCGTGCAGTGACACACGCCAGGCACAGCCCCCACTCCCACCCTGAGGGTCCCACGAGCACAGCACCAACTGCACACATTGCCCTGCTGGTTCATGCTCTGGCTGGGACACGGATCTTTGGCAACATCCCTGTGTACGCCAGACTGGATTGTAATCATTAATTATTGCAGTTCAAGCAGCATTTGGATCCACAAGTGAAACACTCTCTGGCTAAAGCAGAACAGACGTAACTCTGAGCAGGCGAAACAGCATCTCTGAACCACAGCACGTCCTGATTCCCACTGCCCAACTCGTGCCAGAGCCCAGCACCGGCACAGCCCCGTGCCAGACACAGAGCTCACGAGAGCCAGGCTGGCACTGCACCATCACACCGTGTCACCAGAGCTCAGGAGAGCCAGGCTGGCACTGCACCATCACACCGTGTCACCAGAGCTCACCAGAGCCAGGCTGGCACTGCACCATCACACCGTGTCACCAGAGCTCACGAGAGCCAGGCTGGCACTGCACAGCCACAGTGATGTCACCAGAGCTCACCAGAGCCAGGCTGGCACTGTACCATCACACCGTGTCACCAGAGCTCACCAGAGCCAGGCTGGCACTGCACAGCCACAGTGATGTCACCAGAGCTCACCAGAGCCAGGCTGGCACTGCACAGCCACAGTGATGTCACCAGAGCTCACCAGAGCCAGGCTGGCACTGCACAGCCACAGTGATGTCACCAGAGCTCACGAGAGCCAGGCTGGCACTGCACAGCCACAGTGATGTCACCAGAGCTCACCAGAGCCAGGCTGGCACTGCACAGCCACAGCGAGCAGGCGAGGCCATGGGAGATGACCGGGAAAGCTGCACAGCCACAGAGCATCTGCCACTCCCCAGAACCCCCCCGAGCCCTCTCCAGCCTACCTGGTGCCGTCTTCTGCCAGGCAGGCTCCAGGCTGGCTCCAGGCAGGCTCCAGGCGGGCTCCAGGCGGGCTCCAGGCTGGCTCTGGCCGGGCGTGGCTGCTGCCAGCAGGTCACAAACACCCGCAGTGCTGAGAATGTCCTGCCGGGGTGGCCAGTGCCCCTCTCCTTCTGTCCTTCAGCTTAGCAGTGCCCCTGCAGTTCTCCCAGTTATATTTTTGTGATTTCTCAGCCATGTCCTCTTCTCTCCAAAATGAGAAGTCCAAGGGTTTTCCACCCTCTTCCATAACTGCTTGGCTCAGTCACTCTGGAAAGCAAAAATCAAGATCATGAGACTTGAGTGCAACAGAAGGCCCAAGCAGTTTGTCATAAAGAGTGAAAATACACTGCAGAGGTTTGCTCTGACAATTGTCACGTTCAACCCAAGCAAACTGCTCTTTGACCCTTTTTAATGGTACTTTTTTCCTTCTATTTCATTGATATTTTCAAAAGTTCCAAAACAAATGTAGGCATAAATAGCTGTAACCAGAAAGTGTTCAGTCTGTTTACCTGGAAACACTGCTTGGGGATTTATTAAGATAACTACTTGTCTGTGGTGTACCAAAACACTTAATACCCAGGCTCAGAGCACAGTCCCAGTTCTGTAAAGAAGCTGCCTTCAGCTCGAAGGAAACAAGAATTCTTGGGGAAACCAAGACTAGATGATTTTCTTTATAAAACCTGAAAAGTCTTTGGACAACAGACTTACATGACCTACACTTTCACCATCCAGAAATAACCTCCTCTAGCTCCCTGTTTCCTACCTTCCACTCACCCATTTCCCATCAAGGTCATTTCCAGACACAATTGATTTGAAAACTCAGATTATTCTGTTAAAATTGCTGACTTTGTACTTGGGACCCTGAGCCAGAATGGGACAATCCCCTCCGGTCCTCTCTGCAGCTAATTTATAGCAATCTTTGTTGAGACAAGGAGTTATGGTCTGTAAAAGGCTTGCTGTCAGGCTCTCATAAAACCCCAGCACCCTGTCAGAGGAGGGATGGAGCCTGGGAAGAAAGTTTCAGCAGCAATCAGCTGGTTTCCAGATGGGTGGCCTTCTACACACTGTCCAATCCCACGGGCCCAATAAACCAGCCCTGATTTTGCACTTTAAAAAAACAAAGATACAAACCCTCCTCTACTCTCAGTTAGGGTTTTATAAACATGCTCCCAGCCTCTGTGTCAAATTTATTAGGAAGAAATTCATTCTGCCATCTCTCTTTGCTTGCATGTGGCCAGCCCCTTCCGCTGCAGTTCCTCACTTTTACATGGGCTGCAGAGACTTGCATCATGATTTACATCCTCTGGGGCTGTTTTCCCATTAGAAACAAAGAAGGGGGCAAACAAGTCAGAAAGTTGAGGGATTGGCCTCCAAGGTATAAAACCACCCACATGAGGCAGTGTTTGTTCTCAGTCTGTGTCCCAGTTTAATTGAGACAAGGGTCTTTTGCTGAGGATGGATTAGGAGAAAAAGACCCAAACCTTCTTTTCCAGCAATTATAGATCTGAAATTAAGAGGCTCCGATTGAAGGAAAACAAATTATGGAAAAGGGAAAAAAATAACAGCCCTTTATTAAAAGGTATGTGTGTATTAACAGGAACACGAAAAAAAAAAACAAGTAAAACAACCAAGCAATACCCCTATACCCACCAATAATCCCCTTCAAGAACAAAACCGATAAAACCGGCAAAAAAGAAAATCAAATAGTTCAATTTTTAGCCCCCTTTGGTGCAGTTCCAGCCACAGTCAGCAGGGGGCGCCGTCGGGTCACTGGAGATGCAAAAACTTGTAATGTCTTATACCGTTCACCGGGTGGCGCTGTGGGACCCCTGGGGGAGTGGAACTTGCAATGTCCAGCCCCCGTCACCGGGCGGCGCTGTGGGATCCCTGGAGATGCAGAACTTGCAATGTCCAGCCCCCGTCACCGGGCGGCGCTGGGGGATCCCTGGAGATGCAGAACTTGCAATGTCCAGCCCCCGTCACCGGGCGGCGCTGGGGGACCCCTGGGGGAGTGGAACTTGCAATGTCCGGCCCCCGTCACCGGGCGGCGCTGTGGGACCCCTGGAGATGCAGAACTTGCAATGTCCAGCCCCCGTCACCGGGCGGCGCTGGGGGATCCCTGGTTGCCGCCGGGTGGCGATGGAGGAGGGGGAAGGGGAAGGGAAACAGAAAATTCTCCCAATGGAAGAAAAACTCACGACTCTCAGTTGGTGAAGATCCCGCGGTGAAAACCAAGCCTGCAACCAGCAAACAACTGCGCAGAGAGACAGCAGCAAAAAAAAAAACTCCTCTCCCACAGGAAAAGACAAAAGAAGAAACCCGGCAGTCTCTCCTCCTTGCTGCAGCCTCCCCTCCGGCTCCAGAGCTGAGCTCCAACCCCCCAGGGCTGAACTCCAACCCCCCAAACCCCACCCCTTTCCATACACACACCCTGGCCTTTTTCCCAGTTCCTCCCCCTTCGTTGCTAGGAGATTAATGTCTGGCCATTTAGGGCTCAGGCCAACTCCTTTGTTTATCTGATGGCCCATTAACACATACACGCGGGAGGGGGAAGGGGAAAGGAAAGACAAAATTTCTTGCTAAAATCAGGACTATGACAGTCTGGCATAAATTCTCCTCCTGTTCTGTCCTCTCCTCCTTAAGAAACCAAAGAGCACAGGAGTGAAGATGTGAAAGGTTGATCAGCAGTGCCTGTAGTCAGAAAATGGCCCAGCTCCAACCAGAGGAGCACCCTCTGCCTCTGGAGCAGCACTGCCACAGGACCAGAGTGCTGCTGCTCGAGAGCCTGGCTCTGCCTCACACACAGACCACACCTCCCCTGCACCTACACATCCCAACTTCAGCTCCCTTCTAGGCAGGGAGATCTCTACCAGCCTCTAGCAAGTATTTATTCAGCTATTCTGTCTGTCTGTCTGCATTAACTGTGACATGCATAATTTTCCCTGTATTTAGCCCAAATTCCCCTTTTACTCTCAGCTCATTACTCTCACTGGCACCGCTGACTGCAGCAGTGCAGATGTCACAGCTGGCAGGACGCTGAAGGGAGCCAGGGCTGCCTGTTGTGACTGCCGTGCCTGGCAGAGGTGTCAGAGCCCGTATCAGGCTTTGGACTCGCCTTAGGAAGCTGTAACTTTGAAGAACGTTGTTCTTCTCCAGTCTCAGTACATAAACATTCCTACTGCACAGGAGCCATTAGGACTGTCCTCTCAGCTGAACCACCGGGATGTCACCCTGATTATAACACGCTCAGAGACCTTCAAGGAGTGCAGAAATAGAAAATATATTCGTAGCAGCCACGGGTCCCACCTTCAGCAGGAGACACTGATAACCCCATCCTTTCTCTGCCACATCCGTTAGAAAAAATCCAGCTTTGCTCCCATGACTTGCAGCCCCCTGAAGGTTATGACCAGCTTCCCACGGACTTCAACAGGGCCAGGATTTCACTCTCAGAGATGACCAAACCCTAAATTACAACAACACATCCCACAAACAATGACAGCATTTTCCATCAACACGAGACTCATCATCCTCAGCAGCACTGACAACCTTTGTGAGAACAAGGAACTTTCAGTGGGAGCCTTCAGCAACCTCAGGGTGGAGGCTCAGGGTTATCACTACCTTTCTAGAGGTATAAAATTCCCTCAGGTGCACTGAAAATCAGAGCTCCTTGGCAAAGGAACAGTGCTTACATCCACTGTTAATCAGCTGCCACTGCTGAGGCTCAGCACAGCCACCAAGAGCTGTCCCCAGTGTGCCCTGCGAAGCTCTGCCAGCTGCAGCAGGTGGCACAGATTTTAAAGTACAGTGGACTCGAGTTTTGCAGGGAGCAGCCATCACTCCTGGGCTCCCTCTAGAGTGACTACTGGAAGCCAAAAGCATTTCAGCAAAGCTAGATAAAATCAGCAGCTCCCAATGTGGGTTCTTTCTGGTTTCCTGCAAGTAAACAGACATGTTTACAAGGGGCTGTACATTCACATCAATCATAAGGTGACTTTGTTTACAGTAGAAGAATTTCCTGCAGGCTTTTGCTGTCCTGGTTTCTTTCTCTTTGTATTTACTTTTGTTCAAATGCAATTTAAAAAAAAGCCATGGGTACTTCAGCTCAATTCAAAACATGACACACTGAAATCTGAAGCAGGCTATAATTCATGCCCAGATTTCGTTGTTCTTTTTCTTGTTTGTTTGTTTAAGCTAACACACGCCTCTGCATTAAAAAGCCACTTTTCTCTACCCATCCTATTCATCTACACCTGGAAGAAGGCAGCTTTGATTTGTCTCCCCATAAAGAACTGCTTTTCTCATCAAACTTACAAAACAGCAGAAGCCCACCTGACACAGGGATCGGGCTTTTACTCCAGGCACCCAGGAGATTCCTCAGAGGAATTAAAGCCCAAGTGTTAGTGAATGCAGCTGAAAGACTGGCATTAATATCAGCTGAGCAGCCAGGATTAAGGACTTCTGCTGCTATGAAACAGAGTGAACTATTTCTCCACCCCTTGAATGAAGAAAAATTTACTTCACTGTGGATTCAATTTGAAAAAACGCTGCAGAATTTGGCTGCTCCAGAACTTGGACAGGGGACTGTGTTTCAATAGCAAGCTCCTCATTTTCTAGGAAAGAAGTCCCAGAACCTCCAAAGACAGAACATCTGTATTGGAGGCCTTTATCTGTACTCACCCAGAAATGAATCCAGCCAAAATCTGAACAGAAGGAGCTGCGTGGTCACTTGTGCACGACACAGAGCCAGAGATCTGCTGAGGAAAAGCAGCCTGGTATTTCTGAGTGGCAGAAGAGGGAAGTATCCCCTCTGTTTCTACTGGGAGGATCATCTGCAGAAATGGGAGCAGGGCCCACATGGGTATAAGACTTCTGGAATTTCTTTCCAGTAGCTTCCAATGCACAAGCCACGATTCAGTATAAAAATCAGCCTCGTACAGGCTCTCTTTGTTCGCATCTGTTAGCAAGAATGTCAGCTAATCAATACATTTTTATTGCCAGATACCTACAGGGCTGGAAGAGACACTATTTCTGACATTATTTTAAGTGTTCTTCTTACACCTCATATTCCTGGAAGCAGTTTTCCTTCACCCTGTGTGGCATCGTTACTCATCTTCACCGGTGCTTTTCTACCTCCCCAAACCTGCACAAGGCCATGCAGAGAGCTGTGTCCTCTGCACAGGCCAGCAGACTCACGCAGCTCACCCTCTCCTGCCCAGCACTTCATGCTGCCGGGCTGTCACCTGCTGCTGGGCCAGGGTTTGGCACTTCACGGTGGGGGGGACCCTTGCAGTTGACTTGCAGTGTCCCCACGGAGCAGATTCCCTGCTGCAGGTGATGGGAGGGAACAGCCAGGACTTGGCAATACACAACAAGAAACCCTCCCAGCCCTGTAAGCCAACTTACAAGCACTTCCTCGTACCCCACTTGTGTCGCAGGTGAATAGAGCCACGAGCCATGTCTGTTAGCAGCCCTTGCTGCAGCCACAGACTTCTGCAGAGCTGTTTGGCACCCTGCAGAATACATGTCAGCAAGCCTGGAACTGCCTCCTGGAAACCTCCCAGCTTCCCCGCTCTCCAGACAGACACCTCTGCTCCCTTCCCAGGTACCGAGCTGTGTTTCTGCCGTTCCCTGGCAGAGCCCTGGGTTCCTCAGTGCTCCGTGCTTTTGAGGAATCCTGGCTGCACACACACAGGGCACGTCAACTGGCACGTGCTGCTAAGCCCAGGTGCCTTTCTGGACCACAGGAGGATGCCCAGCACGGACAGCAGGGCACCCTGACCCTCTTGGGGAGCCCTGAGGTCGCTTCCTGCCTGAGCTGGTGGCTTTTGGCAAGTCCCTCACCTCAGCTATGAGCTGTCTGGAACAGCACCACTGAGGCACCAGCTCCAGGCTCCATCTCTGCCCTGCTTTTCAGGTGTCCTTCCTCATTATGGCCAAGTCCCAGTCTTTGGGAACCTGCGTCCCAACCTGGAGGTGGCAATTCCACCTTCAGCGAGGAAAACCACGCGATGTTGTGACGCTGGGGGGAGCAGGAGGAGACAGCAACAAGTCTTTCAAAGATGTCCATCTCCAGTGTCCAAAGAGTAAGATCTGTCCCTTCCCACGTGCTGGTAAAACCAAGCCCCCCTCATGCTGTGTCACTTGGCATTAGTGCACTCCATAAATAACAGGGATTGGTGCAGGGGCCAGGGGAATCCAGCATTGCACAATATAGTCAGCAGAGTAAGTACCAGCCCCAGGTTACTGTCTGCAGGGAGTAAAACTCCGGTAAATTCATCTACTCTCATTTCCAACCAACTGAATAAGGCAGTATCATGTAAAGGAACGGGGACACAGCCAACAGTACCTTGCACACTTTGGGAAACACATCAATGTCAACAGTATCTTGGCATAACATATTTAAGAGAATTATTTTAATTCTGAATACTGTCTTGCCTCAGGACCAGTTTCTATTTGTCCCAAGACATGTTGAAACAATGAAGAACATTTTCTCACCAAGCCCCTGCAAAAAATTTTCTCTTAAGGGTTTAAAAAATTGGCAAAAAGCCTTCTGCAAGAAAAATGGAAATACTCCTTGTTGCAAAAACACTGCCCAAAAACTTCGTACAGATATTGGTAACTTAGAAAAACTTACACGCTAAAAACAATGCAGAGAGGGACAACTTCTCAGCATAATGAGAAAAAGCTGATTTCTGTAAATACTGACATTATACACTGATGAAGAACATGCTGTGCCTCATAAATAGGTTGTGATACATTTGTTTAGCTGCAGGACAGTGAAATTCTGGGGCTTTTAGGTGCTAATACAACCCAAAGGATCATTAGGTATTTTGAAGGCTTAGAAATAACTTGAGCTGTCAGGCTTTGAACGAGGATGGTGCTGGTCTGAGCATGGGCAGCCAGAGAAAGCAGCACCAGGGCAGTGGTGATGAGCATAACAGGACAGCAGAGCAGCCAGGGACCAGACTCAAAGATTCAAGCCCAGGGTGAAATGCAGGTAGCAAGAGGTATCACAGCTAACAGGAAATGGTTTAGGGTTCCTAAGTGTCCAGGCAATCGGACCAGATGCCCCACTGTGGCCTCTTCCAACCTGACCAGTTCTCTGGTTCTGTGATTCTGAGAGTGAGGAGAGAGAGTGCTGGTGGTCTGTTCACCTGGGAGCAGGGCTGTGATCCCTGGCTCAGAAGGAAAACTGGAGAGGAGCAGGGAAAAACCAGCCCAGGGTTCTTCTGTGCCTCCCATGCAGGCTGTCGTGCTGCCTCAGACAAGCTGAGATGGCACAGAGGGCAGTGGAGGGCGATTCCGAGGCAGTGCTGGACTGGGAGGGCAGGCACTGCTTACCCCACCCAGAGGAGCATCCCTCGTGCTGTGCTGCCAGCCAGCCCTGGGACCCCTCCCACAGCTCTGCTTGCCCTGGGGCACTGAGACCTGATGTCTGGGCATGCCATGCCCTTCTCAGGGTGGCATGCCCTGGGGAGGGAGAGCACCCAGCTGCAAATACACTCCTTCAGGGGGCAAACAGACAGGAAAGAGGAGCTCCACCTGAAAGCAAAAACCCTCCTGATAATGAGATGTGACTGCAAAGCCATGGGATATTCAAAACCAATCCAACTGTCCTTCATTTTGATCTTTACCAGGAATTATTAGCACCCCTCTAGGAGAAAATCTACCTCCTGTATTCTGTTTCCAGCTGGCTCCAATTCACTCGTGTTCTAAATGTCCCACTGGATTCTTCTAACATTTTATAAGGTGGCAGCTTGAATTTCTGTAATCCGTGGCCCCAGCTATGGCTATTAGCATACAGTGTGAAAACAATATTTGGGAACAGGAGAGCCAAACGTTGAAAGTGCAGTCTCTGAATAGCACTGCAGCTTCAGAAATGAGAGTTTGCAAATGCCCAGAGACCGGGCTGTTCTTGTGTAAACCAGATCACTTAGACACCAGATCTCCTGCTCTGATCACATCTGTTGGAGCTGGAAAGAGGTAGGGAGAAGGGGGACACGGAGAGCTGTGAAAAGCCTCCATTTGTAACACTGCCAGTGTACATTTATCTTGAACATGTCTCAAGCAGGAGAAAGTCCAATGAAATAATCTCCTGTGTCTGCTCTGCTCAGGACATGGTAAAAAAGTGGCACAATTCCTCTTTATTAATACAGACTATCAAGGCTTTTGTCCCAAGAAAATGGAGGATTCCCTGCTCTGTAAATGCTGCTTTCTAATAGCAGTTGGTTGAGTAAAAGATGGGGGACTGATTTAAGAAGAATTGCTGCAATCTGGTGCCTCTGTTTCTGCTGGTGCAGCTAAGAGGGCCTGGGAACTTGCCCCTCCCCTCCCTAAGCAGCCCAACAAATGGGGTTTGAAACAGTCCCTCTGCAGAGCGGCCTTTTACAGGGCATGGAGAGACAGGACAACCGGGAATGGCTTTAAAGTGAGAGAGGGCAGGTTTAGATTAGATAATAGGAAGAAATTCTTCCCTGGGAGGGTGGGCAGGCCCTGGCACAGGTTGCCCAGAGAAGCTGTGGCTGCCCCTGGATCCCTGGAAGTGTCCCAGGCCAGGTTGGACGGGGCTTGGAGCACCCTGGGCTGGTGGAAGGTGTCCCTGCCCATGGCAGGGGGTTGGAAAAGGATGGTTTTTATGGTCCCTTCCAACCCAAACCATTCCATGACTCTGTGATACTAAATTAACAAACCTTGTCTCAATAATCTCTCTGGATTGGAGGGGAGGGAGAAGAGGGGAGCAGTTGAAGTCTGGACAAAGATCCAGGAGTTACATACTGAGTGTAATACAGCACAGTGAAGAACTAGGTAAAGCTAATAATGAAGCAATCATTAGTAACAAATCTGTCATCTACCCTAAGCAACAACGCTTCACCTGCTACCAGCACCAGTCTAAAATCCTGCAGATACAAACCCCTTCAGTGTGTAGATTTTGATTCCTTCACTCAGTCGTGCTCAAACACAGCTGCCCCTGAAACTGCCCTGTCCCAAAGGAAAGCACAGTTTTAAAGTGCAAGCCGTGCATGTCCCCATGGCAATCTGACATTGCAGCCAAGGTCACTCTTTCACTAGCTCGTAAGGGATCCTCAGTGACCTATAAGTGCAAGGCTATTACAAACCTGGAGGTTATGATGAGCTAAGAGCACACACTGTCTCCAACCTTTTAGGGTAAGTGCGAAGATGCCTCTTAGATCAGATCCTCAAGATAGCCTGGGGATACTGATGCATTCAGGTTTGAAATTCATGCCAAAACAACCCCAAATGAAAATGATGGGAAAAAATCCAGTCTCAAGGTGTCTAGCTGGGAAACGACGGTGCCAAAATCATTTCAGTTATTTTGCTGGGAACACAGATTTTAAAATCACAGGCTTGTTGAAGGGGTGCGTGTGTTCACAGAAACACTCTGAATCACCAAACTATGGAGAACTGGCACATGTTTCATGGAAGATGAGCAACATTTTTTGCTGCTGTTAGGAGTAAGATGATACAGTGTTCCTAAGGGACAGTTCCCCTAAGTATCCCGATTGCACCCTCATGCTCCAGGGCATGGTTATTGCATGAGCAGGATTGGATGGGCGGTTCTACCCCTCTGGGTGCAAATCTGCACTTGCTATATTTGGAAGCAGAGCACAAAGCCAGTTGGCATCTCCCTCCTTCCCCCCACTGGATGCCCCTTTATAGCCCAGCAGTCACCAAACACTGGACCAAACCCTTAACCAGTCACTCATCTTGACTCAAGTGCTTGTGAGGGTTCCCGTTAGTCCACTCTCCTCTGTTTCCCATCACCAGCATTTGAGCTCCCATTAAACTGAACCAAGGGGACAGTCAAACACAACAGATCATCTCAGGCTACTTTATATTTAGAAATCGTCCTCAGGCTACAGCAGTTCCTGGGATTCCTAGCTCCCTTCAGACCCAAGTTTATAATGTGTCCCCCCCAAATCACTTCCATTCCAAATTAGCATTGCATAGTCCCCAAAAGCCACAGAGAAGAATGAGGCTTCCACTGAGCCCAAACCCCCACAGATGTCAGGAAATGGAAGACATGGCCCTAAGAACAAGTAAAATCCGATCAAGAGTCGTTCTGGTCACTGGAAAGCTGTTTCTACAAATACTTAGGTTGCCCCCTATATATTTAATAATTCGTTACTTGCCTTTATATCACAAAACACTTTTCTCACACACTGCCTTCAAGGTTACCCGACTCTGATCTAATGTGAGCTGGCAAAAGATAAACATGAGATCCCCACAGGATAAATCCAGAGAGGAACACACTGGCTAGTAAAATCCCCCAGTGCATCTGTTCCCTTCCCCTGAACAACTGCTGCGACCCCGTGTTTGTGTTCCAGGATATTTCTGTGTCTCACACACCAGTGGGAAGCGATGGGGCAGAGCAGTGCTGGTGCTGTGAGGAGCTCACAGCTGACCTGTGCGTGTGTGGGACGATCAGCTGCCAGCCTGAATCCACACGGATTTGGTTACCTGCTGCCCCTGTGCAGCACAGTAATCAATATTAAGGGATTACACTCTAAGAGCATGAGTGGGGTTCAGTTTTCTCTAAGTGACCCAAGCACATGCTCAGCGTGTTTGTATGAGGAGATCAAGGGAAAGATCCATTAGACAATAAAGCAGCACAAGCCCACGTTCCTGGGGGCTGAAATCAAGGGCACATTTTCAAGCTCTGAGTAGGCTAAAGAAACCTGATGCCATCTGAAACAGCCCCCAGCCAGCGTGTGCTGGCTGGACAGAAAATTCTCATTATCTTCTCATCCTGCTTCGTACCTCGCTGGGGTTTTGCAGTCTCAATAATAAAACAGCAAAGTAACAGCCCAGAAAGAGAAGATGAAGAGCCACACCACGTTCTCTTTATGCAGTGCTGCTTGTATTTGCCTCCAGTAGCTTTTCCATTGAAGCTAAGGATATTCCAGGGGAGAGGCACAGTAAAATCAATCTGTGTCTGGAAAAGCTGATATGCTCCTTACTTGTTGTAACCTGAAGCCGTTGCCTTCTTTTTTCTCTATTTTTTTTTTAATTGCTGGTAAATATTTGAGACCTGAGCCAAAATGATATAAGCAGGAATCCTGTGGTGGCTTTGCTGATTCTTTGAACAGGTTCTTTGACAGCAATAAACACCCATTCTGACAGCATAGTATAAGGCAATTTCAAATCAGGCCATAAAGCAGCAAAACCAGATGAGTGCTGGAAAAAAACTCCTAACGTAAGTGCACGTGATGATCTACTGGTGCAGTGTGACCCCAGGGCTCTGGTCACTCCTGCTGCTCAAGGGGGTGCAGTGCTTTGAAAACACTCCTGAGCTGAACTCTGCAGCATCCCACAGAAACAGGGAGGAGTCCTTCCCTCTGCCAGTGTCTGCAGCCACCCCTGTGGGGCTGGGGACTCTGATCCCAGCAGGACCACAGGATGCTCATCCAGGAAGCCACTGACAGGAACACAGCCCTTCCTCCACCACGAGGGAAGAAAACAGACACAGTTATGTTGATAGGCTGCTCAGAGGACAAATGCTGGGCTGAGTGTCCACACTAGACTGTGATGATAAGGATTTAATAATTTCCACCCTGAATGCACAAAGAAGATTAATAATGTGGTTTTTTTAAGAAATATTTAAAGCATAGTCCCACAGTCCTACTCAACTGCTCAATTTTATGATTTTGTTCCCAAAGCCATGACATTAAGATAGCACAACTTGGTGGGTTGTTGTTTCCTTTAAATTTGCCTCCTAATTTGTTGACCTTTAGTCTTGTTTTCCAGCTTTTATTTTTTTCCTATGACAAGGAGGGTTAGAAACTGCCTTGGTTTTTGAAAGCTGAGATTCCCCTTTAATTACATGCACGGCTCTAGGAAATACACCAAATATCGCATAACTTGGCATTATTACCGTGTTTCATGTTCAAAGCACTTTGCAAAATTCAGTTAATGAACCCTGCTAGCACTGCTGTATTTGGAGTTAGAGAAAAAGGATTGCTCTGAGCAGGACTTGGGACCCTGACAAGGCTCTTTGGAGGCTCAGGCCCTAAGCAAGGTTTCTCAGGGTCATTAGAGGACTCATAGCTGGGATTACAGTTTTGGATTCCTCCTGTTCTGAAGACACACTTCTCTTACTAAAGATATGAGCACTCAAACAAAGCCTCATCCACTCTCGAGCATCTGTTTACACAGTCCAGGTCATTTTGGATTATTTTGTTACTGCCCTACCTTTCTAGCCAGCCCTGCAGTAAGAAATATACACAGCATCAATAACGACAATGCATAAGGAAAGGTTTTTAAATTGAGATACCATACACTGCTGTAAGATCTGGAAAGTGCCAAAGCACAAAACGGAAGCTCGTGTTTCCACACCTGCCTTTCTTCCCCACCCACCCACCCGAAATTTTAACAGGAGTGTTTATTTGGAGAAAGAAAAATTAAAAGCTAATAGATAAGAGAGGCACTCCGGGGATTCAGAGGGCCCAGATCTAGGGACAGGGAAGGTCTCGTTACACCTGGAGAGCCCTTTTTGCTTTCACTGCTAAATCCCACTGCTGGCCGTCCCTTCTGGAAGGCTTTCTGAGGTTGGCAGTGTTTGCACTGCTTTGAAATGCAAGTCTCCCCGCTTTGTTTGTTTTTGAAATGGTTTGAAAGGGAGGAGCAGGCGTCCTCGGCTACTAAAGCTGAGCTTTCCCAAAACACAAGCTGCTGCTCTTTGTTTGCTTCTCGTTAATTAGCTGTGTGTCTAATTAGTGACAGGTTCCCTTTGGCTTTCCTGAAACCAAAGCCTCTCCATGTCAGTCGAGGTCCATCAGGGGACTTGTCAGTGCCCGAATGGTTTCCAGCTGCTGGGCCCTCCTCACAAGCACACACACACACTGACACCCGCTCCAGCCAGGCACTGGGGATAGCCCTTCATCTGCACTGAAACCCTCATTTCGGGCAGGTCCAGTCTGCAATGTCCTAGCCCACATCACATCCTAAGTCACTGCAGACACAGTTTCTCAGCAGGGTAGAAAACAGGGGCACAGTTGCTCACTCTCTGCTCTAGTCCACCTTCCCTTCCCAGTGTTCTGCTCTGCCCCGCTGGCCCAGATTCCCCTCGTCACTGCAGTGCAATAGCACTGATTTCACTCGAGGGTGAGAACCACTGTTGAGCTGCACAGAGCATCGCTCAGCTTTCAGGGCACTCCCCACAGGACACTGTCACTGCAGTTTGTTTATTTAAATTGAGGTGAGCTCGGTCTGTTACCAGCTTTAAATTCACCTTTTTGGGGACTCCCTGAAAAAGCCCTTCAGCTGCCCGTGCTGGTGTGAGAAGGAGGAAGGACACAGAGCTGCACCCTCCCAGGGGACCGCTGAGGCCGCTTCTCCCCCACGCACACGCTTCCGGCTCCTCTCTGCTCACTGCCCCCCCACGGCTTTCCATCAGCAGGTCCCTACAGACAGAGGAGTTTGTTTAATTCCCTACTGATGTCAGGTCCTGTTGGTGCCAGAATGATGGATGGGCAAGCCCCATGACTGACGGGAAGATGGGCTTTCAATTAGCTGTGTGGGCCGTTTGCCTCTCTCTGCCCTCGCTCCCCGCAGTCCCTCTGGGGCAGTGCCCTCGTTGCAGGGTTTCTCTTTGTACCAGTCTTCTGTCATCCCTACCTCTCTTTTAATCAGCAGCACCATTTTACACAAACAGAGCTTATTTTAAACTGGGCAAAGCTGAACATGGAACTCTCTGTCTCGGACATTAAACAACCCCAAAGCCCACAAACCCTGGGCCACCAGAGAAGATATTTCCCCCAAGAAAGCCACAGGTTCACAGCATCTGATTCAGAACTTCTCTGCAGCCCAGTGTCTGTGGTAAATGGCAGATGACAGCTCCAGGGAACCATGGAGCCAGGAGAAAGAGCCTAATCTTTACTGGGTTTGACTCCTACTTTGCAATAACCACTCTAAGGCTGGACTGCACGCAGACTGGGATTACTCCTACAAAACACCACCAAGTGCAAAGCAGATGAGAATTCATCCTCTTTGGTTTCTGGAGAACATGCAACTTCTTAGCTCTTGCTCTCATTCTTGGTTAACAAATCCAACCCCTGGCACAGTCCCTTCTGCAAACAGGATGGCATAAGAACATCAAAAGAGCATTTTCAGTACCTCCCCTTGAGTCATTAAAACACCTAAACCAGAGAGCTTTTGCAACTGTCATAAAATCAAGACAACCTTCAGCACTTAAAATGGTGATGTTTAAACAAAAACATCCTTTGACTTTTCTATATGGTCTTGC
Source organism: Empidonax traillii (assembly GCF_003031625.1). Lineage (NCBI taxonomy): Eukaryota > Metazoa > Chordata > Aves > Passeriformes > Tyrannidae > Empidonax > Empidonax traillii. The sequence continues at coordinate 1,736,266 of NW_020955554.1, forward strand.
ATTAAACTGTGACTTTAAAAATCACTCACAGGATCCCAACATAGAGCACTAAACTATACGTGAGTGAATCCATGGAGTCTCTCTCCCAGAGCAAGTATCCAAAGTACAATCTGCTCTGGAAGCATCATGTCCTGGGAGGTATTTACCTTGTAAAAGGCACTATAGCAGAATCTGACTCTCACTTAGAAGTGAAACACAATTTTCACAATGGTAATATATTAGTCTTCCTTTCCTAGAAATATTTTCCTGCACCACGAAGAACAAACAGTATAATCTAAACATTGACTGCAGCCCAAAAGACTGAAAGCACTTTCCTGTGTCAGAGTTTTAGCAATAGCCAGCCGTGGATGAACAGCAGGTGCCAACAGAAGCCCTCAGCTCTGAGCTCACGTGCCCTTCACCAGCTGAGTCCAAAGCGTGGAGCTCAGTCCCTGTTTCACTTCCACAGCACAATCAGCTCAGTGTGGAGAGGAGAGCTCAGGGCAGTAATGAAGAACTACACTGTTGTGGGACAGTCAACTCCAGAAACAAACCCAGCAGGCTGAGAGTTGCAGAGACGTGTGGAGAGACTTTGCTGGTGCTGCACTGAAGATATGAGTACCTATATATATATATACACCCTGCTCTCCTGATCAAAGAAAGCTATTTTGAGGAACTTATACAACATTAAATCATGGCCAGAGAAACTTAATTCACCTGTGATTGGTTCTCTGTGCCCTGTCCCTCCATCTGCAAACATGTTCCTGGTTTGACCCATTTCCAGTAGATCTATACAGACAACGTTACAAAGCTCACAATTCCCAACCCACTGGCTCGATGTATTTCCAGCAGCACTGTTGTCTTCTGGAGTTTACAAAGCATACTTAATTCATTTCTGGAACATACATCTAGAGTCTGTCCAGCATTTATATATAATCAACAAATTTGAGATTAAACACTTCTGTATGGGCTGGTACAAAGATTCCTTACAAATCAAACAGCGTGCCAGTATCAATAGTGATTAAATACAATTACAAAATCATCTGTCACTTCCAGCAATGAGCCAAATCTTCCTTCTTTTAGTTAGCCAACATAACTCAAAGTCAGTTCCATTATGCTTGTACTGTTTGAGGGAGAACACTCCAGAAGACTGGAAAGAAATAGCCTCTAACAGAGATCCGTTCTCACGTTTCCATGTGGAAACAGAAACCCCAAGGCCTTCCAGCCTCTGTTGCTTTTCTAGTTCAATCTAGAAAATGCCACAGTACACAGAAATGAATGAAAAAGAAATCAAGCACCTGACAGATTCGATTTGGAATTTAGGTGACATGTATGAGCAGATGCATGAGACCTTCCTGTATGACTCATTCTCATCCTTGGTCAGCTGCAATTAGGAAAGCAATAGAGAGGATTAAAATGGGACAGAAAACCACACAGGAACAAAAGCTGAGCCATCAGTCAGCCTAACCCCAATCTCAGTCAGAGCACATGAATTTGGAGTAAGTTGCTAAAGTCAGTGCCATTCTTTCAGACTTACATCCAGGAAACAGAGCTTAGGAAGTAGTTCTGACATAGATCAGAAGGTGCAGTCTCATCATTAGTTTCACTGCAGCACATGCCTCTGACAGGGGATGCCATGAACAACTGAGGCTTGACAATCACAACTGGTTGAGGCTCCGAAGGCTGGGCTGCTTCCTTTGGGTCACACCCTGAGGGATGGCAGGGCTGTCTCCACACTGCCTGCCAAGCAGGCTGAAATGAAAAAGGAATCTGGCTTCACTCTCCACTGGTCATCTGCTGGGAAAATAATTTGCAGGGGAAAAAAAGAAAATGCATTTCTTAGCTTTCTATCAACTTCCCCTGCAATTACACATAGCTTAGATCTGGTGCAAAGGAGGGACCAGGCAAAAGGGAAAGAGGGTTGTCTTTGGAGAAGCAGCTTAGTTATGTGTCGTGTGGAGCCAGATCCTACATTGAAAAGGTCATACAACAAGGAGTTCAGCAGGCCACGAGGGAAGCCCAAATTTGAGATATAAGAAAAACAAAAAATAAGGAATGTCTTTTTAGATACCACATGCTTTTAAAACCAGGGCAAGGAGCCTAGAAGGAATGCCGTTAGTGCCAGCCACTGCACACATCTGGCTTCCAAGATGCCCTTGCAGCACTGCGTGTGTTTTCATCTGTGTCTGTAGAAACGAGCAGTAAACAGTTCCAGCAGAGCTGTGATGAGCAGATTTGGGATGGAGTTAGAAAAAGTCAAGTGCAGGCTAAGTAGGGAGTGCTCACTGAGTCAGTGCTAACTCTTACACTGCTCGTCTGTTGATCTAATAGGAATTCACACGGGGAAATGCAGAAGAGCTGCACCCTGATCCGGGGGACTGTCCCCTGTGAAACACCACCAACATCACCTGGAGCACGAAGCAAAAGAGAGGCAGAAGGATGTGACCCAGCCACTGACGCAGCCAGCAACAGCTGTTTCAGCCACCAGCAGCAGAGATGAGCGGGGCACAGTCGTGTCTGTGCAGAAGATGGGATTCAGAGAACCCCCGGAGCCGTTTCCCTGGACTGGCGCGCTAGAATGGCAACCCGAGGGACGATGCAGCTGGGAGATGTTTGTGTGCAGATGCAGCGCTGTCCAGGGGATGGGCAGAGCAAGGGCACCCCAAGGCCTGTCTCGGGTCACTGGTGCCCTCTGCCGACCAGCGCCCAGGATGAGCCCGATGGGAGCGGGGACAAAGACCACAGGCCTCTGCCAGCCTGTGTGCAAAGGCCTCAAACCCCAGGGACAGACCGCACCTGGGCACAGGAAGCTCCCTCCCTCTCCCCGGTCTGACCGGTACCCCACACAGCCACAGATCTGCAAGGGACAGCACGGGAACCGTAAAATCGTGCACGTGTGATGGTCGCGACGTCACTCTGAACCTCAGTGTCCCTGCCACTCCCACCCCCTCTCCAGCCAGACAAAAGTATTTTAAAAATCACAGGGTCTCTGGGTTTGTCTGCCAAGAACAGCCCCCTCAGCACATGCTGAAGTGCCTCAGCCCCTACAGCCCTGCACCACAATGGGGCAGGGGAAGTGCAGCGGGGCCCAGAAGCACTGTTTGTTCTGAGTGAAAGAGGGGATTATCTGAGTGGGGCTAAACAAGTGCCCTGAAGATTCAAGTGATGTCCAGAGACAGCTGAAAACAATCTGTACTGCAGCCACTCTGATGGCATAAGATAAAGGGGCTGATGGCTTAAAGAAAAGGGCTCATTGCGCGGGAGAAATGGAGGGTAAATTGCTCTTTTTATTTCCTGCTCATGTCAGCTGGTGATGAATTAGGAACAGAGATCCCTGAGGAAAAGCTCCCATGGGCTGAGCAGCAGGCTGAGAATTTGGGAGGTTGAGCGGTGCAGGACACACTGGGCTGCCCTGTCCAGCAGCAGCCGCCTCAGCTGCCCGTGGGCTCGGGTTTGACTGCAGGCTGCTGAAGAGGCAGGAGCTGCCTGGGGACTGCTGCTGTGCCTGGCACGACAGCTTCCCCCCGAGGCTGAGGAAGGGGCTGAGGAGAGAGGAACTCTTTCCTAAAGCCTTTGAACACTGGACCTTTCCTCTGGGGTAGGGAGAGGGCCAGAGCAATAATATAGCAAGACCCACAGGCTCTACTCACTCTGGCCTGGTTGATCTCAACGTTTCCTTTCACCATTCAGACAAAATCTAAGTTACAAAATTGGTTCTCATTTCTAGTCAAGCTTCTTTCTAAAGGGGCTCCTCCAAAAAGCAGCATGAAGTAGTTTAAACAAACAAGGCACAACTTTATCACCAGGCTATAGTGCAAGCATAACTAAGACTCAGAGGACACGGGGCACTTGCAAGATGTGCCTTCCTTCAGGACAGGGCTCAGTACCAAGCTTGTGCAAGAAAAAAGACAGTAATCCCCAAACTATACCCCTGAAGCCCAGAAATGAGATCACACATCCTACAGACGGAAAAGCTTACTGAGATTGCACTCAGATTTTTGAGAGTTCACGCGTTCAAAGCTTTTCTGCTTTTTCTGGCTGTATCAGCTTATCTGAAAAAGGATATTGCCTCTCCCTAGAAAACCAGGCTTCCTTGCCAAGCTTTGGGATAGCATTATGTGGAAGGAAAGAGGTGGGCTAGGTGATCCTTTGTAGTAACATTGGGATGGAAGAAAATAGGGACATTCAACAAGCTCCCCTTTTTTGATTTCCATGTGTGCAGCACATGGCTGCTCCACCCCACTCAGCTGGAGTTACTGAACCAGCCACCAAGGACTGGCTGCGTGCTGGGAAGAAAGACTTCGTACCTGCTCCACACAAGCCTGGGAAAGGAAGGAAGCCTTGAAGTTCATATGACAGCATCTTTAGTCCCTTTGCTCTCCGTGGCACAAACCAAGCTGGAATGGCCTTCCCAGAGCGAGGAAGGGGCTCCCTGTGAAGGGCACAGTGGCTGCACAGTGCCACTTATACACACATGCTGTAAATAGCTGAAAGGAAAGAGAGGGGCATATGTGTTTGTGGCAGAGCCAGCCTAGCAAGAGAAGTTGCTGTAACCTGGCCCCTGGCCTATCAGGGGTTTTTACAGGACAGAAACATTGCTCTCTTAGCACAGCTTCAGCAGGGACAGCACAGGGGGTTCACACCCCACCAGCTCAGAAGAACAAGCACACTTGCTGCCAGTCTTTCATCTCTAGCCTGTCCCAAACCCAACAGTTCAGGAGCACCCACAGCTCTAGGGGGTTGTACAACCCCCCATAGCCACGACACTGATTCCCACCCAGAAAAGGCTGAACCAACCCCTCTAGACTGATCTGCTATCCTCCACCTTCAAAACAGGCTTAGCTCTTGGCCACCCACAGCAATATTATCCCCTCTTTGTGTGCTAGGGTGGCACTGGGCTGAAGGAGCCTCTTGCTGCGTTGGAGCCAGCTGAGCTGGCTCAGAGCCCTGCCTCCCCACCCACCCCGTGCTCCCATGTGAACGTTCATCCCTCGCTGCATCCCACGTGCCGGTGCCACAGATGAGCAGCGGCTCTGTGGGCCCAGGAGGGGTGTCCTGGAAGGCAGCTGCTCTCAGGCTGTGGGAGCAGGGCTCCAGCAGAGGGCCGAGGACAGCACGTACCCAGGTGACGGGCTTGCACCGGCACAGACAGGCAGGAGGGCGCTTTAACCAAGGCTGCACCAAGGAAAAGCACCTTCTCTTGGTTAACCTCTGCCCCTGCTCTTTGCCACCCATGGTGAGCTGAGCGTGTTTCCTGACCTACAACAGCCAGCTCTGGTGGCAAAAGCTTGGTTTGTTGTCACAGAGCGAGGCCAGAGCTAGCAATAAACTGTGCTTTAGAATGCACTTTCCTGCGTGTTTTCCCTTTGCTGGCACTGCAGCATCTCCCCTTCCCAGGTGTCCTCTCCTGGACCGGACCTCAATTAACTCCCAGCCCGAGGCTATAAATCAAGTCAAAAAAAGGGGCTGTAAAATAAACATGAACAGGTCTTCCCCTTTCCATTCAAATGTACTGAAGTGGCAAAGCCTTTTTGCAAGTGGAGCTCAGACCCCGTGTGCTTCGCTGGCCTCACAAGAGAGGATGCGATGTGCTCACACTGTAGTACAGGTGACCTGGTCACTGGGATGCAGGCAGCACTGACAAGTGCCCCATGGCTTGGAGGTCAGCCCCAGGTCGCTCATTCAGAGTTTCCATGGGGTGGACAGGTCTCATTTACAGCTCACAAGAGCTGGAAAAGATTTTAGAGATGGAGGTTAAATAAGCAACATTTTTGGGTTTTATTAAAAGGCTGGGCCTACAAGAACATAAAAGCATACATTTCATCCAACAGACCTACCTGACACCTCAAATAAGGAAGAAAAGTAGATCTTCAGCCTCTGAGCCAAAATCTGCTCCAAGGGATGCCCACGAGGTCAGTAAAGTTGGCTGTGTGACACTACTAACACGAAGGACTAAATTCTGCTGTCAAAGCAGCAGCCGTGAGAACTGTGACCTGCTCTAAAAATATGTGGAGGAAGAGAACAGAGGGTCCATAAACCACTGCTCTTTGTAGTGCTCCAGTGTGTGAAGCAAGGCCACAGCGTGCCAGGTGCTGTAAGCCACAGTGAAACACCCTCCTGTGAGGAAGAGAAATCCCTGCAGGCAAGGGGGTAAGGAGATAAAGCAAGGAGAGCAGAGCTTTAGCCTGGTTCTCCTGGTGCACCCATGGCCCTGTATACCCTCACTGGGCAGTGGAGCAGGATAACCCCTCCAAAGCAACAGTCTTTCAAAGTGAGATGACCCAATTTAGGGAAAGTTCTGCCTTTCAACCAACTCTCCATGCTGCCCAGCAGCCTCACTCATCTGGTCTGCAGAAGAGAAACCAGCTTTACTGCCCCGACCCACTGCCAGCTCCCTCCGTGCTGCAGAGCCTGCAGCAAGCTTCTTTATAGCCTTAAAAGCCATATGGAACCTTGAAAGCCATTAAACACCTTCCTGGGTCAAAACCAGCAAAGTAATAGTAACTCCCCAAATCTTTGCTCTACCACACCCTTTGGAAATTTTCCATCTCTCTCGTAGCTCGTAATGCAGCCCCAGGGAGTGTCTAACTCAGCAGCAGACTGTTTGCTAGGAGCTAAATCCTCAGCACGTTACCATGAAGAAATGGAGGAGGCAATTGTAGCCTGTTTTCATTAGCAGAGGGTCCCAAGCCTGTTCAGAACTGAGCTACTCCTTGCACAGGGAGTGAGTAAGCACGTGTGCACACACCTGGAATGTGAAGGGTTAAAGTCTTTGGGTCTGTCCTTTTGTGGCCACTCTTTCTGCGCTGATTGTAGGTTTGCAAAGAAGTGTTCATTCAGAGATGAGACATCTTTAGAGCCATGAGATGGATCAGAAGATATAGAAAAAAAGAGTTCAAGAGAGGAGGAAAAAGCTGAAGGGGACTGAAACCTTCCTTCAGGTCTTTGTCCCTCCTCTATAAATGGGGGACTATGACAATGCTGCTGTAGTTTGTCCAGTTAATTATAGAACAATACAAGGACCCGGGCTGTGATGGATTGGTGATTTACAAGATAGGAGTGCAAGAGCCAGAGAATGGTGATTACACGGGCGCTTCCACACTGCCCATACAGCTGCCTGTTTGACTAACACAAAGAATGCCTCGCATCTGCCTTCCCCTCAGATAAGAGCAATGCCACACAGGCCTGGGTAAACACCAGAGCTGGGCTTCACTCAACCGGGAGGGGATGCCCGTCGTGCTTCCCCGCTGGGTCCTGGAGAGCCACCACGGGAGAAGGTGCAGCGCTGGCAATGCTCACCTTCACTGCAGGGTTGGGTGCCCAGGACTGAGATAAGAATCACTGAAGCAAGGCCACAGACAGGGGACAATGGCCAGGCTTGGGCCACAAAGCCATCCATCACTGGGGAGACAAAGCTGTTGTCAGCAGGGGCGGCCACATCCTCTAGGCACGGCAGGTGTCAAGTGAGTTGGATGACAAGCACGGCAAGGACTGACAAGGCCCTCCAGGGAGATGCCAAGAGAGGGAAGGCCATACAGGGATTGTTGCTACCCCACACCAGTGCCAGGAAAGACCACAGTGCTCCACAGATTCCTTCCAGGTGCCAAAAAGCATAAATCTCCTGATACCAGGTGTGATTTTTCTTAATTGAAACATTTCTCCAATAACTGAGGATGTAGCACTTCTCCTTGGCAAAACAGAGTATTGCAACTGCACAAATTAAAGCCCTCCACATATTCTGACAAGAAAATCTAGGCTCAGAATATTCAGGGAAATTTTTTCCCTCCTTTCTTAATGATGTGAACCTTTCCCTAGTTGAAGTCTCTGAGTACCCATCCAAGAATGCCCACCCGCCTCCAGCTCAGCCTGCACATTCCAGCTCTGTGGCTGGCTACTCAGTGACACAAGTTTGCTCCGGTTACTCCATCACAAAATAGAGGAACATGGGAGAGCACTGGCAGCTGCACACAGGGGGTGCAAGGGAAGGGAGCTGTGAGGTGGTATGCACATCTCCTTCACGCTTTATGCACATCCCACATCATCACTTAAGGGTTGCCTGAGGACCAGGGGTTTTGATGAGCCCCTTCAGTGATTAATTTTATTTCAGACTAACACAGTAGCTCAGTTGGACTTCATGACCCACTCGAGCCTAAGTGCTCAACAGTCCCTTGCATGAGTAGCTTCCTATATATGTAGTTCCACCAAATCATCCACCTTGAGGGAACAAGCAAATTTCCATCAGGTCTGGCTTCCACATGAAAGTGATACAAGGAACAGCCTTTCCAAGTTCACTACTAGCCAGAAGACAGGAATGAAACACATGTTTCTGATCATTTCAGAAGCTCCAAAAGGAGTCTGATTCAGGGAATGGGCAAGACTTCGAAGGCAAGAGGGAAAACACATGTCCTGTTTGAAGTGTAGGGTCTCATTTTTTATTAAGCCGTCTTAGCCACTCTTAACACATGCACATGAAGTGTCAGCCCAGGGCAACGTGCAGAGTAGTTCATGGTGCACATATTAGAAACTAAGACATCCCAGAGCTTGAAACTGCTGAATTCAGCAACGTGGCCCGAGCTCATTGCAGCAAAGGTTAAAGTGGAGATGGGGGTCTGAACTCAGACTCCCAAATACCAAAGCTTACAGTGGGGTACATCTCAAATTATAACCTGCCCTCTCTCCTTTCTCTCTCCTCATTGCAGCTCCTGGGACTTTCCTCTCCTGTGTCATGTTTGGTGACTTTTTGCTTATTTTTCTGCAGTCGGGAGAGATGCCACAAACCTGGAGCTGGGCCCTTCCACCCATTAATCAAAAGGTACAAGTGCTCTGCAGGGATACAAAACCTCTGTGTGTTTTCTCTGATATTTCTGGAGCACGGCATGGAGGGCAGGGGGGCTGGGCCAACGACCCCTAGTTAGATTAACATTTTATTCAGAGACCTATTAATCAAAGTCAGAAGTGGCGTGAAGCGGCACCAAGGGGGAAAAATAGCTGGACAATCAAGGCCCTTTCAAAAAAAAAACAACCCAACCAACCACACAACAAAAAAACTCTCTCAGCTTGTCCTGATTTACTGCAACTCACAGAACTAGGTGGGAGGGGGGGTTTGCAGCCTCTATCCAAACAGGAGTAGACCATACAGGTAAATTCTGGCTTTTTTCACATTAAGCAAACAACTCTCTGTATCCTGTCCCCGGCACCAGTCAAAAAGGTCCCTATCTTTCTTTCTCCAGAGCATAACACGCTTTCATGCAAGCTTATACTTTTTAATTATTATTTTTGGAAGACTGCACAATTAGACTTCTTTTTCTTACAAGGAAAGACAGGCACAGTTAACGGGAACAGGTCTGGCCAGAGCTCTGCAGGGCCTTTTGGGGAGGAGACAAATGACCTTATAGAGCCTGATCCCCAGAGGAGCCAGGCATGTCTGTGCTGGGAGACTGAACAACCCCGTGCTTGTTCCCCCAGCACCAGCACTCACTCGTCATGGGACGAAGCACAGTGACACAGGTGGCACGGGCCTGCAAACACAAAGATGCACTGGGCACTGGGCAAAAGGGGCACTTTGTTTTAAGATAAAGATCAGCCAGGGAAGAATTCAACAGTCAGTTTGCCCCAAGAACTCAGCCATTGAGGCCCCGCAAGTTCCAGTGAGAGGCCAGTCAGTCCCTGACCTGTGTGTCCACAGGCTTAGGAGAGCAGTTCCTCATGGAACTCAGGGCACAGAAGGGTCCCCGTGGCCCAGAAGGGTGATGGCATCAAGAACATTATTCTGTAGGGGCTTGGCCAGTAGTACCACATGAATTAACCAGATCCCAGAGGAAAACCTTGTGCTTTCTCCTGGAAGAGAGGGAACAAGGACTGAGCTGGACAGCCACATTATGACCAGTCATGCCAAGCAGTTCCTGGGAAACTATGCCAGCTGCCTTATACAAAGACAACTGCCACAAGGAAAGAGAGACCTGGCTCTTTCTCAGAGGAGATGGGAAAAAATGTAGGTGTGCATTCTCTGCCAGGAACAGCCAAGGCATCTCCAGCAGCTTTGGGTTGGTTTTCTCTCATGGCAAGCTCTTGGAGCTGCTGACAGCGAGGAACCTTAGGGAACTCGATCCTTTCTCTCCTCCTCAGGCTTCTGCCCCCTCCAATCCCAGAACACAAGTATATGGAGGAAGAAACAGATTCTTGCTGTACTGATACACAAGACGCCAGGCAAAGAGAGGCTTGTGGAATGCACAGCCCAGTGGATCTTGTTTCCCAGAATGACTGGCCTGGCCTTAGCTGAGGGTTAATTAACTCTGGCAGCTCAGGGCTGGAAAATGTCCACTTCATGCACTGGAGTGCCTGGCCACGGGTGAAGAGAGGGCCAGGCAAACCAGAGGGGCAAAGGTCCATCTGCAGGCACGTATGAAAAACTTGGCTGGGCTCGTGCCTGGGTCCTGAGGGAGGAACACAAGAAAGATCCAGCCAACTGCTGCAGCCAGAGCAGGGTCTTGTGGGTGCAGGAGGAGAACAACAAAACCACAAAAGAGCTGGAAAAACACAGCCATGCCAGGCGTAGGTGGAGACACATTATCCTGTGGGGCAGGCACGCCCTGTGCCCTCCCTCCTCTGAGCATCACAACTGCCTCTGCCTCAGCCTCCGGGAAAAGGGGGTGCGGCTTGGGGGTACATCCAGTGGGTGCTGGGGCTCACAAGCAGGGAAGCAGAGTGCACCACTGCAGCACAGCAGAAAGAAATGAAGTTATTCCAAGGCCACGCAGACCTGCTGAAAGCAGGAGTTGGCTTCCTTTGCACATGGAAAGAGGACACTGTCCTGGATCTCTGTGCACACTTGAGTGAAGTGTGTTTGAGGCTGGAGACCTCTGTTCCCACTGCCAGTTCTGCACCTTGCCAGACTGCAGGACACATTTCATGCTCAGTAAGACCAAAAGATCAGAAAGATCTATTCCCAGTGTAGCAGCTCCCAACTGCACCACACATCAAAAAACGTCCTTGTTCCCTGCCATTCCTGTTGCACTGAGGATCTGAGTATTTTGAGAAGACTCGTGGTAGCATTTTACAAGACTTGTGTAAGGTGGCAGCAGCTGCCCACCTAAGCCCAGGATCTGGAGACAGACAGTGCTCCCAAGACCCTGGTGTCAGCCTGTACCATCGACTCCTCCAGCCTCTGACTTACTAAAACCTGGAGGGAACTTGGGACTAACTTACTCATGAAGAACAGGAGAACATGGTTCCCCCTTCTCCAGTGTGCAAGTTATTGAGAAGAAAACAAGGAAGATCTATTTGCAAGACAGACACCTTGGGCTGTGCATCCTTCCCTCCTGCTTCCTGGAAGCTGGGGTGAGGTGCAGGGGTGGTTCTGGCCCAGCTTTGCTGCCAATGTGTTCTGGGAGAGCACCAACTGGTATCCAGCTTGGCAAAGCCCTCCAAGATCTGCTGAGGAGAATTATCCCCGAGAAAGAGAGTATTGTTTTACTAATTGTGTTCCTCCCACTTCCTCAAACAGGAGGTTCATAGCAAGGTAGGTAAGGATGAACAGTGCCTGGAGCTATTTTAAAGTGCCCAACCATCCAAAAGGTAAGAGACCAAATTCTCTACGCTGAGTTAGGATGGAACAGGGAGCAACGAGGGAGCTCACAATCTGCTTGGAAAAGCCTCTGTGTAGCAAAAGATGGTGAGAAGTTGACAGAGAATTGCTGTGATTCCTTGGCTTGCTACTCAAGATAAGTATCGTAGCCTTAAATATTTGAGGGAAATACTAATCCTAAACAAAGTAAAGTAAGGTTCAAACGGAATTGTTTGCAAAGAATTGGGAAGGAAAAGAGAAGGAATAGAGGCCACGAGGCATTGGACAAGCCAAGGAAAACATTTTGAGAACACCATGCCACTTAGTGCAGTCAAATGTATTTCAAAAGCAAAGAAATAGTTTTTCAGAAGTCATTGCATAGCCAAGCTGTAGGCAGGAGGTATTACATTGCCCCTGCTTTGAACCAGATACATCCTCTCCTTCTGCCCAGCATTTTTCACTCACAAATCTCAAAGCACTTACAGATGTTCATACTTCTGAGATTAACTTTCTCGATTAAGTTTCTTGATAACTCTACTCAATCAAAGAGACTTCAGCTATTCCCTCCTGCTCACAAAGTCCCTGGGAAGCTGCTTTGCTGTGAAGCTTCAGGGTGCCCCATGGCAGCCCACAAGTTCTACTGCTTCTCTCTCCATTCCAAGCTTAAGTGCAGCAGTGCCAATGGATTTTTTGTTTTATTTTATGTACAGTTTGGCACACACTGACTTGGGTACAGCGACTCCAATAGAAGAGCCTCCCTTCCCTGCTGTGCCGGACTCTGAACCAGGGCTGGATTAGCCAGGAAGGCAGGAGGAGCAGAAAGTCAAGATAGGCAAGGAAATCCTGGCATTCCTCTCTGAGCCTGAAACCAGATCCTCCCTCCTCTGTTATTCTTGCCACTCATTCTCCATCTGTAGGAATTGCTGAGGAGACAACTAGGCCAGCTCAGTAGGCAACTGCTGTTTCAGCATTTGTAAATACTCAGTAATTGGCCCAGATCAACCTCCTCGTTGCCAGGAAACTGCCCCTCAGGTCTAGCACTTTCCTCTGCTCGCTTCTGGTCATGTGCATGGACTTCAATCTCTTCATCCCGAGGGCTGTTTGCTGGCAAGGGCCCTGACAGCACCGATGCCAGGCCATGCCTGTGCTGGAGCAGCCCTCAGGATTCCTGCTCCCTTCCCTTCCATGCAAAAGGCTGCCTCCTGCCCCAGCAGAAGCTCTGTTTGAGATGCACTCCAGCTGCTTCCCAGCAGAGAAGATGTTCCCTCTCTGACTGACATTTCCTTTGAAACAAGAGAAACACAGCAGGCGCTGGACTCCCAGCGTGTCAACACGTGCAGCTCAGCACCTCCAGGGTCCTGGGAGCCCTTCCAAGACCTGCTGCATCGCTGTGGTTAATCAGCTCTCAGATTCTGAGCAACAAAAGCCTTCTGCTGTCCAGGGGAGAAACCCCAACTGCTGTCAGCCCTGGACTGCTCCCATCAGGTGGATCCCCTCACGCAGCAGAGCAGAGCCAAAGCTGTATCTCAGGCAGGAGCCAGCCTCTTGCAGGACGATTTACACCACAGAGGCTTGGCTCCAGATGGGACCATGACCATAAGCCATCTCTTCTCAGCAGCCCAGGAGGCCACAAGGTCATTGGTAGTCCTACTAACAAAAACCATTTACCCCATCCTCCTCTTACTGTTGGCTCCATCTCACCTCACACGACAAAAGACACTTAAGCAGACAGACTCTCTTCACTGTGCGAGATACAAAGCGGGTGGAAACCATTCAGGGAACTATTGTTCTAATGTGAAACCCCCAGCTTGGCAAGACCGAGGAACAGTTGGTATAAGAATCTATTTGTAAGACATGGATTAAAAAAATATATAAATCAGTAGAGTTGTTTAGATGTCTTTTTTCCAGTTAACAAATACTGAAGCTGCAATTTTTGGGTTAGTGTTATTTTTCATTTAGAAAGTTGTGTGTTGCTAGTAGGCAGGAGGATGAGCGTGAAGATGAATGCACCAGTTTTATGCTCTGAGTTTCAGCTGAATCATTTCCAAGATAGATTTTTTTTTCCCCTCTAAGATGGGAAACATCCAAGATAATTTCCCATCCCACATGGATTTCACAATTTCCCATCCCTGGGAACGCAAAGTGCCTAGCACATGGGGCCCCACAGACATCTACAGATAAAGGCAAGGGAAGGTAGGAATGCTGGAAACACACAGACAAACAGGGATTGAAATTACATGCTAATTTTTCCACAGCTAATTAAGCACTGGAACAAGTTTAGGGAATACAGTGCCTGATTTTCACCCCAATTTTCTCTCATTCTGACAGGACTCAGATGCTTTCTGTGGTTTCAGAAATACTTGCCTCACTGTACCTAACTCATGTTACACTACCAAGACATGCATAATGCAGTGCCCTTGCCCCCCAGCTGGGCCTTCCTGCCCTGGATCTCCATAAGAGATTCACCTTGGCAGCGTGTGCAGGGCCCAGCTCACACTCCAAAGGCTCCTTCAGGAACCCTGGCTTTACTGAAGTCAAGGCACAAGAGAGCAGGGCCAGGATTCCACTCCACTGCCTCCAGAGAACCCAACACGGGAAAGCAGCAAGCTGGGCTTTATGTACAGCTTGAGAAATGCTGCCAGCAGTGGCAAGGCTGGGGGAGAGCAGGTACCACGGGAACAGGCAGCAGCCCCCAGCAGAGCTGAGGACCAGGCCAGAAGGGCACCACCAGCTTGGTTTGAAGGGAGCAGCCAGCCCAGGGCAGAGGCTTTGGACTGGACCTGGAGAGAGGCGTCCCGAGGCAGACAAACACGTCCAGCTGCACAGGGAAACTGCCCTTTGCTTTGTAGGTTTTCATGTGGACAAACTCCCTGCGGCACATGGGGATCTATGGAAACTAAATATGAAGCCCAAGTCCCACTGACTGTCATTTTGTCTCATGTCCCCACAGAACAAAGACTTCATCTTTTACCTCCCTTCTCTCTCCCTGCAGGAATCCAGGCAGCTGACCTAATAGGAAGATTCACCTGAGAAAGGGACAAAACAGCCTGGGGAAAAGCCTTTATTTCACCAGCAGGTTCATTCACAGAGATCACAACACAGCACATAAGGGGGCCATTGTTTCTGGAATAAAATCTCCATTTGAGCTCTCTTCTTTGGCCATGATCAATGGGAGAGTATTAAAGTCTCATCCTGGGAAAAAAACCAGCTTGCTAACACTGTGTTGAAAGATCAGGTAATGGAGATGCAGAGCAAACGTGGGTACCCACAGCAACTCTTGGTGAGCCTGAGGATGCCGGAGGTAAAAAGCTCCCCAAACACAGGCACAGCCCTTATCATATCACAGGAGAGACAACCAAGCCAAGGGCTATGATTCCTAACTGGAGGTGTTGGTGTTTCACAGTACTTGGATGCAGATTGCAGCTCCCACAGCTCTTCCCAGCGCAGAGGCATTTAAATTGCCTGGGTCTTACACAGCTGCCTGTTCAGCCTCTGCATTTTCTGTCCCATGGACGCACAGAGCCAACCCCAATAACTTGGAGCTGTTCTGCACCTCTGCCCTACCTACCCTGGGGTGTTCTCACAACACTCACCTCCCCCCCGTCCTCCAGGCACCTTCCCACCTCCAACAGGCACGGCAGTGGAAACCCACTGCTCTCACCACTCAGTGACTATGAGCAAGGGCGTTTTCCACCACCTGCCAAAGGATGGATTTCCACCCTCCAAAGATCATCAGACAGAGAACCAACCCTATTTCCATCACAGCCGTAGCAGCATAATGCCCACCTTCCTCTCCCTCTCTGTTTTAGTCTGATGCTTTGGAACAACAAGAAGAAAGGACTGTTTAAACTCGTAGTTACAGGTTCAAAAAGCAACGTCTGCTGCTTGGGCAGCTAAGTGTGGAGCATCACTGTCATCCTCTGGGCAGACACACATCACACTTGCCTTCATCCTGTCCCAGGCCCACCTCTCACTGCGATTTTACAAGTGAGAGCAACCAGGATATTAAAAGCGATTTGCTGCCCCCTCCCGAGCGAGCCCCGGTGACAAATCAGCCCGGGCTCTGCACACAGACTGTCCTTCGGGGAGCACAGCTGCTGCCCTGCTGATGGGGCACCAAGCAGCTCTGCCAGGCCAGACTAGAAACGATCCTCAGCTGTTACAGAGAGGAAGGGAGATCAGCTACACAGCCTGAACCATCATCCTGGCATTTAGGTTTCAGAACTCTCAGGTTAATCCTCCTCTGTGGAAATACAAAGAAATACCTCCCAGCATATTCTGTCCTCAGTAGTCACAAACATTTCAGAGCAGGAGCAGACCATGAGACATATAAAGAAACAAGAAAAAACCCCAAAACATTACCTGTATATTTAAGAGAGTGTTTTAAGTTTACATTTAAGTGTTAAGTTTATATTTGTTTAAGTTTATATTTAAGTGTTAAGAGTGTTTATATTTAAGAAGGGTTTTTTTGACTAAACCCACTTAAATCTTTTATGTCCACCAGCAGTGCTCCAGCCTGTGTTTCCAGGGAGTACAGAGCTTTATCTAGACATACAGTACGTACATACCATCTTCAGAACAAACATTAACACTGCAGCCTGCTGCTTTCAAGGCACTTGTCCAAGAAGGAATCAGTGTGCCTTTCCCAATGTCATCTACCAACCATTTGGTCCTTCCCTTCAGAAAGAAAACCAGTTCTCCCTTTACAGGCATCCCAGCAGATCCTCCACTGGCCAGCAGAGCAGGAAAGCATCTGTGACACGCAGCTTCCCGAGCCAGGAGAAGCCAAGCCATGCAGGCTCTAGATTTATGGATTAGACATGCTGCCATGGCACACAAATCACTCTGTGCTCAGTGCAATTCATTATCACATTGCTATTGCTGCTCACATTCCCCACATTTTGGCAAATGATGCCAAAAAGGCTTTTACCTTTCATTTGCCAAGACTGAACAACGCAGTCAAAAGCCTTGCCTGCCTGCTCCCCGGGGAAGTGAAACCAAAACCAGCAGTTGTTCTGTCTTTGTGGGCACACTGAGCCCTGCAGGTTTTCCCTTTGGGGCACCCCATGGCAGGGCTGGGATCTGCCTGCTCCCAGTCCAGCCTGTCCCAGCAACTGAGCCTGTGCCTGCAGCACTGTCGGTACTGCCACAGCCACTGACAACACCCTCCAACCCGGGGAAATTCAGCTGAAAATCTGCAGGCAAGCCTGGGGGATTATTCTGCCACACTAGCACACCCTACAGAGTATTGGGAAAGAAAAGGCCTTTTACCTCCCTTCCATGTATCAGTAAAGGAAAAGAACTTCAACAACAGGCATAAACCACTAAAATAACAGTATAATTGACCCAAAGGAATAAGAAGGAAGGGGTGAAGGGAAGACACGGTTTGTGCTACTCCCTCATAATGCTGCATCTTGATTCTGGGAAAAAGGACAATGGGGGAGGAACAAGCCAGAAAACTGGCTTTCCATTCCTATGGAAAGGTTGTTCCTCAGGAGGGAAAAA
>NW_020955554.1:1753424-1884255 GCF_003031625.1 Empidonax traillii
AAAATAACAGTATAATTGACCCAAAGGAATAAGAAGGAAGGGGTGAAGGGAAGACACGGTTTGTGCTACTCCCTCATAATGCTGCATCTTGATTCTGGGAAAAAGGACAATGGGGGAGGAACAAGCCAGAAAACTGGCTTTCCATTCCTATGGAAAGGTTGTTCCTCAGGAGGGAAAAAAAAAAAAAAATAAAAAAAACCAACCGAACAACAGTACTTAAAAATCAGGGATTTGAGAATGCCGGGGGCCTCACGGAGCAGCCACGTGGGCCCCTCCACAGAGCAGGCTCTCGGTGGAGCCGTGTCCCCCCCTCACAGATCACGGGCACGCTGGACGGGGATACCCATGCACCGTCCGAAGTCCAGCAAGGTGCAAACCTCAAACGAAAAACCCCCGCTGGGACCTCATTTTCTCGAGCGCCAGTGCCACTACTCAGGCCAGCACCGCCAGGGGGGTCGATGGAGCGCGGCAGGGACGGGGGGGCAGAGCAAGGGAAGGGCAGAAGGAGAAACCCCCAAAAAGACGGGAGCGAGCCCCCCCCCCGTTATCACTCACCTCACAACACTCACAGCCTTGAGGAAGGTGGTCCCTCGTCGACACCCGCCGCCCAGGAGGGACCGCGTCCCCTCACGGAAGGGGAAGGACCGCGCGTCCCCTCACGGAGGGCTCCGCCCGGCCCGAGCACGTGCGGGGGGCTCTGGCGGCACAACCTGGGGCTGTGGTGCCCTCACGGCCCCCGGCCGAGGCACAGAGGCACCACCGGACTGACTTTTACCCTCAGAAAGCCCCGGCGAGGGGCCGTGAGGGCCCGCGAGAGGCCGCGAGGGCCCTCATGGGCCCTCGCGGCCTCTCGCGGGCCCTCACGGCCCTTCCCGGCCTCGCCCCTCACGGCCCCTCCCGGCCTCGCCCCTCACGGGAGGGTTGGAGGCTGAGGGAATGGGGCATCATAAACCGGGTAAGCAGCCCCTCAGAAAGCCCTCGGGGGAAAAAAAAAAAAAACCTCCCCGTTTCCCAGCTGCCAAAGCTTAACCCTGCAGTGCACTTAACATCAGCAGCTCCACCTGTGTCCCCCCCCCCCACAAGGGTTTGATTGCCTGGCACAGTCTGAGTGTGGAGGAACTCCCCAAGATACCCAGCGCAGGATAGGGAAAAATAAGCTATTTACATCAACAGGCATCATTGCTTTATTTCATTTTTTTTTTTTGCTTCGTTTCAAAGGGACGCCGTAACCAGCGGTGGGGTTTGCGGTTTGAGTCTTCTGAAGAGTGGATCTCTCGTGCCAAGCGCTGTTACAGGCACAGCCAGAGCGAGACACTGGTCTCAACAACTGTTGGCTTCAGGATGAGTGTCTCCAAAGCATTCAGGGCCCCAGTCTCACTCGGCTGAAATCACTATTAAAACTGTAAGTAGATTAAAAGGAATGCAGACAGGATAAAACAGGTGGGCTTCTAAACATTCCCTCCCTCCCTCGGAAGAACACTGGAAAAGATGCATCAAGCAACACGAGGAAACTGTATTTCTCCATTGTCTTAGTTGGGTATCTTAACTGTTCCCTGCCCACCTCTGTCCTCACCTGACCCAACACAAGCAGAAGCATCGTGGGAAGTGTGGCTGAAATATTGTAGCATAGGAGGGATCAAGCTCTGTAGCCTTTAGGAGCTTGTCAGCCATTCGAGTCACTTCTGGTCACTGGAGTTTATGATTTGATTTATCTACCAAACCAGAGCCACTTCCAGCTCAGCAAAGCAATCAAGATCATGCTAAAGAGTTCAAAGCATTAAAAACCCCACAGGACTGGTTCTTTAGGAACACAGGCAAGTGTCTAATCAGTTCAAGTCCTGCTTTGGACTGCAGTCAGGATCAGATGTCTGCTCTGGGTATCACAAACCACGGGAGCTTGGCACATCATCCTTCAAGAGGAGGGTCTTAGTCTTGTGATGTTAATCATTATTGTAGGGGTTTCTGGAAGAAGATACCCAAGGGTCAGCCTGCTGGTGCAGATCTCGGGTGGTGCTCCGGGCTTCAGCGGTCATTCTCCGAAATTTCTGCAGGTAAACAATGATGAAGATAACCAAGATACCCTGGAGGAAAAGGAGGATGAAGAGACAGAGCTGAGAGAGGAGAGCCAGGCTGCAGTACCAGTACTGGCACGTGGAGTTGACCTCGTCCTCTGTGAGGTAGGCAATGACCCGGTCCTGCAGGTGTGCCGGGGAGCTGCACCTCACATCCCTGTACAGCGTCCGGTTCTGCTGCCACTGCAGCCAGGAGCGCAGGTAGAGGATGTCACAGGTGCATTCCCAAGGGTTGCCCTGCAGGTAGACTACCTGGAGGCTGTTCAGGTTGTCAAAGAGCCCATTGGGAATAGAGGTGAGCCTGTTGTAACCGAGGTGGATAATCTCAGCTGAAGGACGGAAAGCCACGGGCAGGTTTGCTACAGTGAGGTCTTTTGAGGTGCAGTCAATGATGGTGCTGGTACAATGGCATGGCACAGGGCAGGTGGGTATCACGAGCGGGAGGAAGCCAAGCAGGGACAAGAAGACAATTCCCCTGTTCATCTTCACCTGCAAACACTTCCCCGGTGAGACTGAATGAGGTGAGACCAGGCAAGCAGACACCACACGCTCCAGGACTGACACCACAGCCCCGGGGCCTTTGTTGGCTTGTTCTGAGGATGAGTTCCCAAAGGTGGGGGAATTTGGTGTCCTTCACAGGAGTGTGAGAACTCTGAAAAGGACAAAGGTAAAAGAGATGTGCAAAATCTTGGTCTCTCTTCACAGGAGAGGGAATGTTCCCGGTCTTCCAACCCTGTATTTGAGGAGGGATATGAACACACAGCTACTGGGAAGCTCGGCTGCAGCCACCAAATATGTTTTCACTAGTCCTCCCAAGTGTACAAGAGCTGCTTGTATTTTCAGCATTAGTGGAGGTGAATTACTAGAGCAGCCAATAAAATTTCTGTCAAGGAATCAGAAACTAAAATGTGAAACAGCTCATGCCTTATCATAGCTCTGAATTACACCTGTAAGCAAAGTTTAGTTCATGCAAACTGCAAGAGGAGATTCAGAAATAAATCTACTGTTACCTAGAGCCAAAAATAGCCTTTCCAGTTTTGGAAAGAAGTGATGAACAGTCCTAGGCCACAGAAAGGGCACTGATCACTGAGGGTGGAGGCCAGTGGAGTTTTCCACAGTAGACGCTGCTCCAGCAGGTGAATAATCTCCTTCTGGAGCTGTGGCTGTGCTGGAAGATGTGGGTCAATGGGCTGTCTTTTCATTAGCCTCGTGCCACTGATGAACGTGAGCTGCTGTAATTCTGCAGAACAACTACACCCATCTGCAGCAAGGCAGTGCTTTGCTGTGCTGCCAGCCAAACGAGAAAAAACCCAAAGGTAACTGTGGACTTACCAGAGGAGTACAATGCTTGCTTTCCCGCTGGCTTTCCAACGCAAGAGGAAGGTCCTCAGGCAGCCCAGCCAGTGCAGGAGTGTGAGCAGCGCACAGCTGAGCTCCCAGATAATGCCCTCGCAGCTGGCTGGCCAGATAAGGGCCAGGCTCAGCCCAGGGGCCTCCCACACGAGCCCTTCCCCAGGTCTGCTGCGTGTCAGCGGAACCATCCTTCACTGAGCAACTCTTCCAAGAAACAGGAGCTGGCAGTGCCCACGTGTGCTGAGAGCGATGCTGCCAGCCCTGATGACTGATTCTGGGCCCGGCACAGTAACCCAGAGTGCACCTCAACCTGGAAGGTGGCTGGTTTGTACCACACTCCCTGAGCTCCGTGGCCTTTGGCTTCCCATCTCATCAGGAAAACTGCACTTGGCAAAGGGATGAGAACTAGCACTTTTCCAGGTGCTGACCCTCAGGTTTCCCTTGAAACAGGGACACAAATCTACTCCTACTTGGTAGTGTAAGATCTGCTGATAGAAATGAGACAGACCGACCACACGCATTATTCTGAGGCTGCATTACACAAACACTCAAACGGGTAAGTCCAAGGGTCAAAATACATTTAGGTAGAACCTCGTGTTCTCATGGCCATCACACCTCCACAGACAGTTTTGTGCCACCAGCCTGAGCAGGCATTCACTGTGCTCCTTGGGCTAAGGCCACCAGAATTACGCTGTGGAACTGCTGCCCCGCTGAGCACGACGCTGTTACCTTGTGCTGTGCACATCACACAGAGCAGAAAGGATGAACGCCCTGAACGTGCTCATGTTGAGGACAACTGAGGCTGCAAACAGTGGCAGGATTTGGCCCCAGGGAAAATTTTTGATGCTCTGAAGAAAATTAAGCTTTAAATTTCTATGAAGTTGGGGCAGATCATTTCGCTGTGGTGGGCAGGCAGAGTGGGAGAGAGATCTTAGGCCAACAAACCAACTTAGTTCTTCCTGCAGGGCACGCTTTCCACTTGGGAGCAGCTCAGCTACTACAGGTTAAGTTTGCTAAACAAACCTACCTCGTCTCGTGCATTTGGTGCTGCGTTTATTCCAGCAGGTGTTCAGGCCAGGCAGGCACGGAGCTGATCCAGAGCCAGGCCCACTGTGGCTCTGCATGCACACACTTGGCAACACTCCTCTGGCTACTTACAAACTGCATTTCCTGGGCTGCATCCTGCCCAGCTGCCCACTGCTGATTTACACACCACTCCTAAGGGAAGCCTGAAGACAGAAGAACTTGAGCATCAGCTTGCTAGCTTCTGGCACCAACGGCCAGAAATCCCATGCAGGAAGTCCTGCCTGGAGCCTGTTCTGACAGAATTAGATAAAAGAGAAACAGGAGGAGTTTTGCTCTCTCCTGCCCACAGTGTATCACCAGTGCTGCTGAAGAGGGCTGAAAATTAAACAGAAAGAGGTTGGGTTTTTGAATGTATTTATTCCACTGATCAATTCAGGTAGTAAACATTAATAATAATAACAATAATCATTTAATAAAATGGATATGTTTTAAAAGGTTTCATTTTTCTTTGTTCACAATGACAAAATGTTCAAACAGAAATTTACAAAAAAATATAATTATAATAACCCAAGAGATGAGGAGGAAACAAAGAGCCTAGGAATGGAGCAGGGGGTGAGGAAGGTGCATGGCAGGAGCAAGCCAGCAGTACAGCACAGCAGAGTTTGGGAGGAGGAGCAGGGAACGCAGAGCACGAGCAGTGGGATCCCCTCCCTGGAGAGGAGCATGCAGGGAGGCTGCAAGGACTGCACAGCAGGACCAGCACAGCAGCAGCACACAAGGACGTCATGCCGTGCCTCCATCCCGGCAGGCACAGGGGCAAGATGGACTGACAGCCCCCTGGGGAGAGGGACACTGCCCTGGGGAGAGGGACATCATCCCTGGGGAGAGGGACACTGCCCTGGGGAGAGGGACATCATCCCTGGGGAGAGGGACACTGCCCTGGAGAGAAGGACACTGCCCTGGAGAGAGGGACACTGCCCTGGAGAGAGGGACATCATCCCTGGGGAGAGGGACACTGCCCTGGAGAGAGGGACACTGCCCTGGAGAGAAGGACACCGTCCCTGGGGAGAAGGACACTGTCCCTGCAGCCACTCAGGCAGGACAAAGCTGGCAGAGCATGGGAATGTGCCTGGGGTGCAGGATGGCAGATGAGGCTGTGCAGGGTTGGTGAGGGGAGCTGTTAAATTACTCTCCTATCCACACTTCTGGCTGCCAGAGCCAAATGGCCAAGCTACACGTGCTCAGGAGTCTCTTTGCTTACTGTGTGACCTGATGCCACAGTACCCTTTGATAAACACATGCCACCTTCCAGGCACCTCCCCGGAGCCCCCCAAAATCAGTCTCTAATCCCTTTCCAAGCAGCCCTCAACCTCTGGCACTGCAGGGAGCCTCCTACAGGGAGATGTGATTTCAGTGGTATTGCTGCCTCTGCAGAACCAGCTCTGGTGCCCCACTCCTGGCTGTTTTTTCCTAAATGCAACTTGAACCATCTTTGCCAGCTGGTAGCCAAAGACTTCAGCTCTCTGTAGAGGACAGACTTGTGACTATCAACTTGATGTAGGAGCCACGTGCACTGAGCTGATGGAGACTTCCTCACCCAGAGGGACAGGGCCAATCCACCCTCAGCAACCCTGTCTGCCTGGGACCAGTGTACCTGTGCTCTCACCAGCACACAGCACCTCTGTGCACAGCCCAGAGCAAGAGCTGGCAGCTGCTCTATGTCCTTGCTAAAGGGAAAGAGTCTCCTTTATCTTCTAGGAATAAATGTGTTTGAGGGAGGAACATCTCCAGCTGGACAGGGCTCATCTGCAACAGCACATCCTCCTCACTAACAAGACTAGGGAAGAAAAGAGGGGACAGGTTCTTCAAGGTGTTCCCTGTTACACCAGCACAGAAAGCTGAGAACTCAGCAGACCCACAGCTTTGGCTAAAAGCAAACCAGCTCCAGAAAACCTGGGAGGAAGGTTCCCAGCCACTCCACTGCTCAAGTGAGCACACTGCACAAAGAAAGCTTTGTTTCCTCCTTAGGCACCTTGGTCCTGCATGTTATTGAAGCCAAGCTGAATCCTTCTGCTCTCCTAGGCTGGCACTGCCACTTTTGAGCCCAAAATAGGGGAGAATGAAAACAACCAACAGAGTTGGACACTGCTCTTGCCCAGCTTGCACAGTTCTGCCAAAGGGCTTCTGCCCTCACTCTGTCCTTCCACAGGGTGCCTCTCCCCTGCCCCGCAGCCCAGGGCTAAGCACAGGCTCTGTACAGTGAATAACTGGAACCAGCCAACCTACTCACCACTGGACAAGCCCTGACCAGGATTCTAAAGCCCCCTGGAGGAATCAGACAAAGGCAGTGCCTAATAAAAGAATTTAGGGCCTGGCTATTCCTGGCCAACACTTCCTACCCAGGGAGATCCACTGGAGAAATCCAGAGATGGAGGAGCAGATACAAAAGGGGAAAGGGGATAGAGGAATCAGCCAAGGAGCAGAAGGGTCCAGCCCATGGGAGCACTCCCTGGAGTCAGAGGGAAGAGCCAAGTGTCTCTCCCTCCAACAGCCCTGATTCCTGCGAGCGTGGCAGTGTTGCTGGCGAGCCCTGCCCTGTCAGGCACACACATCACACTCCAGGGCTCTGCTCTGGCTGGGCTAGAGTTAAAAATACTGCAGGAAGCAAGAACAAGACAGGAGCTGCTGCTCAAAAGAGTGCTCTTATCTCTGCCCAGCAGATCCACCAGCCTTCCCAGCATTGAGACAGGAAGAGCCTGGACTAGGGAGGGGGAGAAGGGCCGAGTCCCGGGGGAAGGGCAGAAGAGCAAGTGCCAAGTCTGGTGGGCTGTGCTGAGCCCCATGCAGCGACAATCCTGCTCCTGCCACACTGATGGAACACCTGCCTGGACAGGCAGCCTGCAGACCTTGGGTACAAGCCTACAAAAACAGAGCCAGCAACGTGCTCATGGGACTGCAAAGCCTGGAGACAGGACATAGGCCTGCATTTGGGGTGGGATTTCAGCCCTAGAGTTTCTACCTCCTCCAAAGCAGTCCTGACCAAGCACTCTGGCTGCCACGGTGCTCTTTAGAGCAGACAATGAAGCTGGGTGACCAGAGCTGAACCAAGAGATACCCTCACCCAGCTACTGCAGGGCCCTGGGGTTCATCTACGACACCTCCAGCCTGCCAAGGAAGGAAACCATGGCAGTGGAGGTGCTCACTCCCATCAAGTCCTTGCAGGGAAGAGACAGCTCATCCCCTCTGCCAGAAAGGCATAACTGGGAGCAGAAGAAGCACTTTCTTCTAACCAGCCTTGAGAGACTCAGTCCCTTGCTGCTCAGTGCAAATATCCTGGAGCTTCTTGATAGGAAGAACAAAACCAACCAACTAAACAAAAAACCCATAAAAACCTAGAGAGGAAACCAGGCAAGCATCAGTACTCCTGAGCAGGTCAGTGCACAGAGAAACCCCCAGCCCCAGCTGTGTGGCCAGAGCTTTGCCCAGGCTGGGAAGCCCGAGCAGGTCAGACTCACAGGAGGGTACGGCTGCCTTGGCAATGCTGGCCCCAGACAAGGGGAACAGGGACAGGGCACAGCACCTCAGTTCTGGGTAAACACGTACGTGCATTGACACAGACAGTCTTGAAGTTTGTACACCAGAGAAACCAGGACTTTAAATACCAGAGCATTCCCAAACAAGAGATTAGTACATGGGAAAGGGGGATCTTTTTCTTTTCTTATTTTTAGGACGCCTTAGAGACTTCCCAGGCTAGTTTCTTAAAAAAAAAAAAAAAAAAAAAAAAAAAAAAAAAAAAAAAAAAAAAAAAAAAAAAAAAAAAAAAAAAAAAAAAAAAAAAAAAAAAAAAAAAGAAACAAAAGCATATTAAAAAAGAAAGAAATACATTTCAGTAAACTGTTAAGTGAACAGCCTCCTCCACAATCCAGCTGGCCAAAAAGCCAACAATGCTGCTAATAAATTAGAGGGTGCGGGTGCAGCTCTTGCCCACGAGTCTCTGTACAACAGGAAACCTTTTCTAAACGTTCACAGCTCTTGCCAGGTCTCAGGTGGTCACTGGGGGATTCCCTCTGCCCTCTGGGTACCTGCCTCTCACTGATCCTGCATCTGCTGCTGCATCTTCTGCAGCATCTCTTGCATCCGCCGTAACTGCAGGAGACACAGAGGAGAGAGTCAGGAAGGGACCGCTGATCCTCGCTGGGGACAGCCCCCTGAGCTGGCCAAGGGATCCCTCAGGAGGGTTCACTCCTGCACGAGCACAGGGGCACCTGCAGCTGGGGTGGAATCAGCTGCATTCCCTGACAGGCAGCCCCAGCTGTCACACCCGTCCTGCAGCAGGAGCTCGGGAGTGGCAGGACTGGGCAGGCTCAGGACAGCTCTGGGGGGCAACACTGGAGACACCTTCGATTCCAGCTCCAGCACCAGGGAGGAACAGGCAGAAACGGCTCTCACCTCCTCATCCTTCATCTTGATCAGCTTCTCTGTCTCAGTGTCTGGTGTTGGCAGGGGCAGGATGGGAATGGGGCTCTCTATCCTGTTGTCCTGGGTCAGCTTGCTGAAGAGATGCAGAGAGGGAGGAGTGTGGTCAGTCGTGGTGCAGGCTCTGGTGTCACCACACAGTGACTGTCACTGCCCATGGCAGAGCAGCCAGCAATGCAGCAGCACTCACCCAGCCAGGGGCAATCCAGCCCAAAGGTGTGGATTTTTGGATACAAATGTGATGAAAAGGCAATGACAGTTTTCAAAATACAAGTGTGTGAGCAGCTAACAGAAAATCCAAACCAGAGGTTTACACTGAGAGCAAACACAGAAGGGGCTGATATTTTTAACCACCTTTTGTAATTGCATTGGCAAGCTGAGCAGAGATATTAACAAACAACTTATCCAGCCTCTTCTGGCTCTTCTGTCTGTGTGCCTGCACATCACGTAGCATCAGCATGAACCAGCAGCATCCCTAGTGCACCACAGGCTCACCATCACCCTTTTTTCTCCAGGAAGATAAAACCAGAGGAACAGTTCAATTGCTGCAGGTCTAGTAACAAAGCCTGCCCTCTGTTCAGGAGGTGGGAGGCAGGAAACAGGCAGGGCACAGCAGTGTTGCTGTGAGGGCTGGGGGTGCACACAACGGCAGGCAGGGGATGGAGAAAGCACGTGACTTTCTTCCAAAAGTCAGAGGAGCTCTCAGTAGGTGAGGAGGGGATGACAATAGCCACTGACATCTGGGCTGAAATTGGAACTTGCAGGCGTTCACCACTTGGAGTCCCCACTGCCTCATTATTGAGACAATGCCAGCCCTGGAGCTCGGGATCTGCTCCCAAAAGGACTCTCTAGACAGGGCCCTGTTCTGGTTTTATGAGACTTGTTCACTGGCACGGTGTGAGAAATGGCACCAAACTGAAGCTTCTCCTAAGCTTAGCAATTGCTTTTTCATCGTGCTCTTCTTTTAATAGATACACAGCCCACCTAAACAGCAGCTGTGACACTGCTCACACAGCTCTAGCATTTAACATGGTTATTTTGGGATCCACATACTCACTGCTGAAACAAACAGGCTTGTCTGCTATGCAAAAGGACTGGGATGCACTGTGTGTCAAGAGGATGTGCCAACCTGCACGTCGGCACACCTGGGACTGCTCCTTGCTGGGGCACAGCCACTTCTGCTGACCCATGGCAGCACAGACACCCCACCAGTGACAGCACAGACACCCTACCAGTGGCAGCACAGACACCCCACCAGTGGCAGCACAGACACCCCACCAGTGACAGCACAGACACCCCACCAGTGACAGCACAGACACCCCACCAGTGGCAGCACAGACACCCCACCAGTGGCAGCACAGACACCACACCAGTGTCACTTGGACAGAACTGCAGAACACCTTCCTCTTCAGCAATGCACACAGCTACCGGTCACCAGAGATGATTTATCCCATTTTATTAGGCTGGATGTATTGTACCCAGTGCAATAATCTGGGAAACATGCTTGGATTTGGTACTTACATCCCCAGTGCCCCTGCCCAGACTGCAGCCCAGCACGTCCAGCAGACCCACAGCCCTCTGACCCACGAGCTGTTGTGAGACAGCCCTCCCACTGCAGGGGGACCCACCTGGTCATCTGCTGGATGCACTGAGCCCGATAGTTCTCGTAGTGGACGTCGCAGGTGACGTCCTTCAGGTCGTGCATGTGCGTGCGGATCAGCATGTTCCGCAGCTTCACGAAGTCGCAGTGCGCCTGGTTTTCCACTGAGAACCAACACAGGACAGTGTTTGCACCTCACACCCCACCAGCTCACTCCAGGAAGCCCTGGCACCCAGGCTGCACTAAATCCCCACCCCAGGGCTCCCTCCTCATCCTCCCCACCCTCCCCCTCCACTGCCCTGGCACAGCCTCCACGGTGCTCTGCAGTTCCCAGTGCTGAGGCCAGGCTGCTGAAGTCCCTGTGTTCCCAGGACTTTTCCTGGGTAAAAGGATTAATTAAGCATGGGAGAGGATCCCAGGTACATGGGATGTCGCTGCTGTAACCACAGCGAGCGCAGCTGGTGCTGGAAGCAAACTGCCTGTCCCATCAGAATTCAGGACTTACCAAAAGGCCCCTGTAGACAAAACGAGCCCGAGGGGCAAAGCCAAGAGCGGGAGGGAGAGCTGAAAGAGCTGCTGTTGCCATGGGGAGCCTGGCTGCAGACAGCACTGTGGGAAGCTCTGTGCCTGCCACGGTGATCTCCCTTCACCTCCCCACGGGGCTGGGGGAGCCAGCTGTGTCAGGCACAGGCATTCACAGAGCTGATCCTACTGCCAAGTGCCAGCATCCCAACAGCCCAGTCCCCTCCGGAGCCAGCAAGGGACCAGAGCCAGCAGCTGGGCAGCCAGCACCACCAGCCTCGAGTGCACACACAGGCTTTTGGGATCTAAAGCTGCAAGGCCTAAAAGCAACAAACCAGCACGGGGGAGTCAGCAACAGCAGCAAAAGCCATTCCAGGGCTTTATGAGATGTCTCCCTTTAGAAAGGAAGAAAGTTGGAGACAAACACATTGTGCATCAGCACAGCCTCCAGCCCAGCAACCCCAGCCCTTACAGGAGAGGCAGCAGAGGAAGGAGTGCAGGAGGGTTTAGCATCGTTTGGCTGAAGGCAACGGCTTCTCCCTGGAATCTAAACGGGCAATACCTCCCCCCTTAATAAGAAGCCAAATCCTAGTGCACAATAAAGCCCAGGCATTTTCCCATTCACACTGGAGCCTCTCTTCAGTCCATCATGGCAGGGTTATTATTCACTCCCAGTAACACACCTGAGCTGGTGCCTCTGTCTCATGTGCCCTGCACGTGCCAAAGGCGGCACAGACAGCCCAGCTCTCCCCTGCCATCCCTCCTCTCAGTGCCAGCTCCCAGGCTGCAGGCTTACCTTCCACAATGCCCCAGGGGTAGAGCCGTCCTCGGACTCGCTGGCCCTTGGCCTCCACCACGGTGTTACTGCCGATGACGGCGAAGGGAGCGCTCTCCTGGAACCAGAGGCACTGCTCAGCCCCTCACTCACGGCCCCTCCTCCAGGGGCCAGGTCAGGCACCCCGGAACAGCAGGAGGAGGAGGAAGGTGCCGGTGGGAGAGGATATCCACACGTGCCACCCAGCAGGACACCACTCAGCTGGCAGGGAAAAGCCTCAGGCTCTGGGATCTACAGGCAGCCCGATTCCCAGCCTGACCTCAGCTGCCCTGGAGAAGCTGTGTCTCTGCAGGTGCCTGCAGCCCTTCTCTGAAGGGAAGCTGTGCAAGGAAGCCAGAGCAAAGAGGCTGGGACACCAAGCAAGGGGGACAGTGTAGGGGAAGTCCAGGCAAGAATGTACAGGCTGTGCTCCTCTCTGCTCAGAAGGGAGTCAAAGCCCATTGCCCCCTCTGACAGGAGAAACAAGGCCACTCTTCCTGCACTCACAGGGCTGGCTCAGCTTGGGAGGGGTCAGGACCGGGCTGCTGGGGCCTCCAGACATGCCTGTATGATCCTGTGTTCCCCCATGCACCTTGTGTGTCACAGTGGTGTCTGATCACTCGCAGCTCTCCTTGCTGATGGCATCACCCACAGACAGGTGCTTAGAAATGCTGTACAACCCAGCCTTTATCTTAAATATACAGGCTGGAGTAGATGGAGGAAGCGCTGACTGACACTGCCTGGAGGGAGAGCAGAAGTGCCATGTCTTCCTGCCACACTGGACTTCATGG
Organism: Empidonax traillii; assembly: GCF_003031625.1. NCBI lineage: Eukaryota > Metazoa > Chordata > Aves > Passeriformes > Tyrannidae > Empidonax > Empidonax traillii. The sequence goes on from NW_020955554.1 coordinate 1,766,079, forward strand.
CACCAGCAAGGACATCTGCACCTTCTCCAGGCCCCCCACCACGAGCCAAGGCTGTTCCCTGGGTAGCACAGGCCTTTGGCACACACAGGGCAGCTCTGGCTCCTTCTGGAGCAACCCACATACCCATGGAGTCTGAATTCCCAGTCCTCTGCTGAGCAGGTTCCTTACCTTCAGCTCTCTGTCTTGTTGCTTGAACTCTTCATCTTCATCGGAGTCACACTCGGGAAACTGGTACACTTTAATGCCAAATTTGTCGATCTCCTCCCGGATCTGTGTCCAGGCAAGACAAAACCAAAAGGATTTAAAAGTGAACAACACAGAAATACTGGGTTTATTCTGTTTGTGCTACCAGGGGTTTGCTATGGCCTACAGATGGCAAAAGGATTTGATGTTTCTGCTAGAGTTGGCCTCTCTGCTGACACCCCTTCCCTTCTCACAGCAGAGCACTGCTGCAGCCACATTTGCAGGTACTGTCTGGGCACAGATGTACCCATACACACAAACCAGCTCTACATACATATAAATACACACCCACCTATCTCCCCTCCCTCCCCAGCCCATCAGATACACCCTGCAGAGAAAGGGCACCTCACCCTCTCCTTCAGCTTCCGGATCTCGGAGGGGATCAGGCAGTCAGCTTTGGCAATCAGGGGCACGATGTTGACCTTCTCATGCAAAGCCTTCATGAACTCAACATCCACTGGCCTCAGCCTGCAGCAGGGATGAGGAGAGACACAGTTAGGAAGGACACAGTGGGCAGCTCCCCCTGCAGCCTCTGTCACCCACTGAGCACAGAGTGGAAAGGACAGCACCGACACAAGGGCCTGCAGCAGCACTGGGACAGCCCTCAGCTAGGGCTGTACCTTCAGGAAAGCCATCTCCAATTTCAGCTGCTGAATGTCTCACAGAGACACAGGCTGGGTATTGGCACCCCTGAAGGCCAAACACTGCCCAGGCCACAGCCTGGGGTCTCGCTCCAGCTGTCCTGTGCCACGGGCAGCTGGCACGGCCCCTGCACTGCTCGGGCTAGGCTGACACGTGAGCCAGCAAGGGGCAGGCACGAAGGCAGCTAAAACTCCCTTTCCTGTGCATCACTCAGGCTCAGCTAGATAGGAACATGCAGGTCTGCGTGGAATTGTTTCTTCTGATTTCCCAAACAGGCTGTAAGGCCTGAGGGAGATGTGCTCTGCCTGATCACAGGCAGCCTGTCATGCCTGCGAGGGACAGGGAGTGGTGTGATGCTCAGCCCAGGGAGAGCATCCACACAGCTCTTCTCCTGTGCCAACAGCCCTGCCAGTGGACAGGCTGCTATGGGGCAATCCTGGGGCACAAGGGTCTTCCCTCTGGACTGAGTCACTCTCCAGCCTGGAGTGTGGGCTCTCACCCGTGCCCGAAGGGGGAGATGAAGTAGAGGCAGCAATGCACTCGGTTGTCCTGGATGTTCTTCCGGTTCAGGCCACTCTCGTCACGGAAATACTGCTCAAACTGCTGGTCAATGTAGTCAGTGATGGGCTTCCAGCTGGGAAGGGCAAGTCAGTCAAAACAAAACCATGAGTTCAACAGGACAGTGTCTCCTAGAGACTCGGAAGCCAAGGACTACAAGGAAGGCAGCAGTGCCCTGCTCACCACTCAGTGTTGTTAACAGCATCTCCAAAGCCTGGGGTATCCACTATGGTCAGCTTCAGCTTTACACCCTTCTCCTCAATGTCCACCGTGTGCTTGACGATTTCCACTGTTTGATTGATTCTCTCTTTGAACAGGAACACTGAGTTAAAGCCAGGCAGTAACACTGGGGATCCCCTCTCACACCCAGAACAGGCCCACTCCCTCCTTATCACCCAGCACAGGGACTAACATGGCTCTCAAAAAACCCCAATCATCCTCTGAGGAGCCTCAAGGGAGTGGTACTGTGGAGGCCAGCAGCAGGCAGACGGACTCCAGAAAGATACCCAGCCCTCTGGAGTGCCTGTAGCCCAGCTGTTCTGAACATTTGGTCCAGTCTCTGGGGAAGGGCAATCCCTACCACACTCCAGCATCCAAGAACTAAAGACAAATCTGAACATCTCAGCCCAAAGGGTTAGTGCTGCTTTGCAGCCTCATCTTCCCTTCACAGGATAGAAGGGGCCTACAGCCAAAGCCTTTCTGCTGGAATAGCAGTGCCTGCAGACACAGAGGAGAGCAGAGCCACAAACAAGAGGGCTGGGATCCAGATGAGCCTGTAGCTGCTTCTGAAGCAAGGAATCAAAGTACTAGTCCTTACGAGAGTCCCATTCACCCTCTTTGTCCCCAGCTTACCCTCTGCATTGAGGAGCTTTCTGTCTTTGTAGAGGTCTGTCAGGAACAGGCTATTCACCAGCGTGGATTTGCCCAGACCCGACTCTCCTAATTGACAAGAGCGCAAAGGGGAGGAGGAAGAAGCAAGCAACATGACCCTCTAATTGACTTACAAATGAAACTCTGAATGAGGCTTTGAATCCCGAGCCAGAGGAAGTGAGAGAGACAAGCTGTCAGGAGCTATTTATTGGCATTACATTTTTCCAGCAGTGGGAGGACTTTTGCTGCAAGATGTCTCAATCCTTGTACAAATGTGATCTCCCAGCCCCCCCACCTTCCCTCTCCTTCCCTTCCCTTGGTCCCCACCTCGCCCTGCCCTCCCCCCCCAGAGCAGTCAGTGCTGGCAGAGAAGTTTGCTGGATTGAGTTGTGTGGGGTCAGGAGGGGCCGGTTCCTCCTGGGGGAACTGCCACAGGCTGGGGAGGAAAGCACGGCCTGAGACAAGGACCAGGGTGGAGCAAGGGCAGGATCCAGGCACTCTGGGAGCACCTGAGGGAAGGGAGGACAGCTGGGCTGGGTCCCTCCACGGTCCCACCCCGTGGCCCATGGGCAGTCTCACCTGCGACCATCAGGGTGAAGTCGAAGCCCTTCTTCACGGATTTGCGGTGCACCTGGTTCGGCAGAGTGGCAAAGCCCACGTACTGCTTCTCATGGTCCTGCGGGCACAGGGGGATGGCAGCAGGTCAGGGGTGCCAGCCTCTCTGCTGGAGTGTCACACAGCCACGGGGAGCTGGACTCAGAGAGCACGTGGGGCAGAGCCAGGGGCTGCAGGAGAGGCCAGTCCCTCTCCTGGCTGCAGTGTGGGGCACACAGCTCCTCTGGGCTCAGGGACTCTGCCCTTCCCAGGTGGGCACAGAGGGACACCTGCTCCCAGCCACAGCCCTGCTCAGCTGCTCTCACAGCAGCTTCCCACACACAGCACATCCCACTGTTCCCAGGAGAGAGCACTTCTGGGGCTGCTGCTGACACACAACCTTCCTCTCTGTGCTTCTCCTGCGCAGTCGAGGGCACCCTTCACAGCAGGGTCACCAAATGCCACCTCTCCCCAGGTCATTTCTACATCCCTCCCTCCAGAGGCACACCAGGTCCGTGATGGAGAGCTCTGTAATTAGCACCCCGGGGCTTGTGGTGTTCTGAGCTGTGTCTAAAGGAAGGTGCAGTGGCTCAGCTTCTGCTTGACCTGAGAGGGGATTATTTCTTGCTGTGTCACAGCCACTCCTGGCTGAGTAAGAGGAAATCCTGAATAATCTCTCGTGTTATTTCTGAAGAGACTGAAGTTTAAGGGAAGTGGGAAGATGTGGAAATATTGATAACAGAGCTGAGATGCTTTTGGTGAGGATATTCCATTTAGTATTGCAGGGGTGTTACACTGCCCAAGCACCCCCAGCCACAGCACTGTCACTGCGCTCCCACAGCCACCCCACCAGCCTGGCCATGCTCTGTGCAAGCACACTCAGCCACTCACAAGTGCCTGAGATAGAGACATGACTGACAATAATCATACCCTGTGGATCCACACCACAGAAAAATCCACGGAGCCAGGAGTTCCTCAAAACCAGCCCCAGCTCCCACTCAGCCATGGATGCCTTCAAGCCCAGGGCCTCACACTGGAAGGTCCAGCACTTCCCATCAAGCAGCACAACTATACAACATACTTCCCTTTGTGCTTCTCCTGCCCTGATCTTCACCAGACTTTGGAATGACAAAGATCACCTGCTCTCTCCAGTGACCTGACATGTGAATTAGTACTCTGTGCTAATAAAAGCAGAGCTGAGGTGCAGGGTTTGTTTCTCCTGCTTTCTTTGGGTTTTAACCTGGATGACTAAGGGCTGGCAATGGAGACTCTGGGGAGCTGAGTTCTGGTGCAACTCCACTTACTTCTGCCAGGTGTAACTGGCTGAACCTGATCTCTCGTTTCTGTTCAGCCCAACCAGGACAACATGGATTTACCATTCCTCTGGCTGCCTCCCCATAGCTCGGTGGAACCACCACCTTCAAAATGAGCAAATCCCAGCTGGTGATGGACACTGCCCTTTGCCAGTGACTCACACAGTCACTCCCCTCACAGAAAGGAAGGTCAGTGCTGAGCCCAGTACCGAGAGAGGAGCTTCCCTCACTGTGGGAGGCAGCCAGAGCTGCAAGGGGAAAAGCCCTGTCCTCAGCCAAGCCTCCCTCTGACAGCCATGGACTCACTGCAGAGCCCCGTTGGGGGCTGATGGCCAGTGTGTCTGCCAAGGGCAAAGGCAAGAGATCAGGGGGAATTTGAGGAGGGATCCCCTTCTTACAAGAGCCCTCTCTCAGGGGCAGCAGTGTGGTCCCTGCACCACGGCCAGCCTTTGATCCACAGTTCTCCAGCAGGGCTTTGAGGTCCCCACTGTGTGTTCCTATCCCAGCCGTATTCAGGCACGTGCCACTGTCTCTGCCAGTGTGCCACCAGCAACAAAGCACTTAAGGAGCCCAGGGATCCTCCTGAGCCCGGGGTGTGCCTTGCTCAAAGCTCTCCCCCACTCACTACCCCCGTTAGGCCCAGCAAGGGCAGTATATGCAGTGCAACTGCGCGTGGGATGGAGAACACTGAAGAGAATGTCGAGGCCTGGGAGGGCTCCTGAAGGAGGCAGGAGGCTTTTTGGGTTGTGAAAAGCTAAACTCATTAATCAGATGAGAGGCCTGGACTGGGGGAGTCCCTGGAGGCATGACTGCCCCCTCGTCACAAGCCAGCTCCCATCAAGCTGACACAGGCCAGGACAGCTGGTCACAGCACCGCACTCCCCTTGCCAGCTCCAGCTGTCGGGAAAGGGCCCAGCCAGCCGAGCCAGCAGCATTCTGAGCCCCTGTCCCCACCGCCAGCCCCATGGTGCTGCCTTTGTTCCTGCTGGCACCCCGCTCCCACGTGCCTGGCAACGTGCCCCACGCGCCACAGCAGAGGCCACCGAAGCAGCGCCAATCCTGGGGACTGTCACAAACCAAAGCCCCGCAGGCCGAGCAAACCACGCCCGTGCTGTCCCCCAGCACACACTCCCGGTGCGCCGGACGTGACAGCAACATGTCACATCCTCACATCCTCCATGGGCTGGCGGGCAGGCAGGGCTCTCCCTGGGAGCTCAAGCCAAGCAGCAGAGCCTCGGTGGGTTCAAGCCCTGTTCCTGTTGGGGGATAGAAGCATTCGGGGTCTGTGGCTCAGAGGAGAAGCTATCCTGGTACCGAGGTGTTGGCAGTGCTGTCTGTACCTCCAAGGCAGAGCACGCTGCGCAGCCTCCATCACTACTGTCCTTCCCAATACCCTCCTCCCCTTTCTAGTGGAGATGCTTTTTAAAACAATTCAGGACTCATGTGACTTCTCCATTCAGCCAGGGGATAAATGGAGCCTTCCTGGGTATATTCAAAAGGGCTAAAATTAAACATGATGGGACCACAACAAATTTGAAGAAAAGCCCCTATCAGGGTCTGGAGCAAATCCCAGGAAGGATGGAGCTGTGCTAGGATCCTGGTACTTCTGGCTCCACTTCTCAGGGGAAGGGGCCTGTGGGTGTCACAGCCTCCAGCACAAGCCATCCAGCCCCGGCCCGAGCGGCCCTTCCTCTGGCCGGGCACGGCCGAGCCTGCACGGACCGGACCAGCCCAGCCCAGCCCAGCCCAGCCCAGCCCAGCCCAGCCCAGCCCAGCCCAGCCCCGCGGGACAGCCAGACCCTCCGCCTGCTTTCACTGCACAGAGCCGCATAAATCCGAAAGGCAAACAGCCCTCGGGGCATCTGCCGCGGACATCTGCCGCCTCGGGCCTGGGCTGAGAGCGGAGCCTCGGCAAAGCCACTCGCCCACCAGCACTCGCTGCAGAGAAGGAACACGGGCCAGCAAAGCACAGCATTAACGCGCTGCTAATTAATACAGACCGGACTGCGTGTGGGCACACAGCGCCGACTCCCGCCCTGAGCCCCCCCAAGCGCACAAACGCCATTCACGGAGGGAATCCCCGCAGCAAACCAGCAAACAAAAAGGTCGCCCATCTCCCGGCTGCGCCACTCGCCCCTCGGCCCCGCTCCCGCGGGGGATGCTCCCCTCCCTCCTGCCGCCGCCATCCCTCCCTCACCGCCGCCTTTCCGCTCCTCCGCTCCTCACAGGGCTCATCTTGTGCCGCACACGCCTGCTCGGGCACCATCCTCCTCCTCCCCCCCCGTGTCCCGCTGCTCCCCGGATCGCGCAGGGCTATAAATACAGCCCGTACCTTCAGCCGGCCCGGCTGGCTCCGCGGTGCCTGCGGCCGGGGGGACAGCAGCCGCTCCACCAGGCGCTCCTGCAGGATGATCGCGTCCATGAGCGCGGCTGGCAGGACGGACGGACGGACAGCCACCGCGGGCCAGCCACGGAACCCCAACCCATGTGTTCCCTGCCAGCCTCCGCCAAATCCATGCGGCAGCCCCCCCGCCCACGCGTGCACACACACGCGGGGCTGGCTCGGCTCGCCCGGTGCCGAGGCGAGGCGAGCAGGAGAAGCGAGGAGAGGAGAGGCGAGGGAAGGCTCCCAGGCAGCTGCCCGGGATTTCCTGCCTCCGCCTGTGCCGCGGGAGGAGCCTGCGGCAGGACAGGACAAAGGCCGGCGGCGGTGTCGCCGCAGTGTCCGCGGAGGGGCTGCCACGCACCGGATGCTGTCCCTGCCACGAGCCCGACGCCGCCTGACAGATGGGCTCATTCGGCTGGGGATTTCATCAGATATCCTGCCTGACGCGGCCCGGACAAAGGTTTGCTGGAGGAAACCTGCCCTCAGCAAAACGTGCTGATTATGGCCGTGTGGGTGAAGGTCGCAGGGGTCCAAAAAGCTCCCAAAAAGCAGGGCCCAAACGTAGCCCCCAGATCGCAGTCTTGGTTGATGTGGATCTGCTTCCACACGGTGCAGGTCCATCTGTTGTCCACACTCAACTGCAGCCTCATCTCTGAATCCAATTGGAATAGCAAACCAGATGTATTCTGGACCTTAAAACCACTAAAGCTTTGAAGACATTTCAGAACAAGGAAGTATCTGCGTGTTTGTTAAGCAGACAAACCCAGCACACCACAGAAGTAATTTAAACTTCAAGTCTGAGTTCTGACCCTACCTATAAGATCTGCCTTCCACCTTTCTGTGCAGCCATGGGAACCAGCTGGGGGGGTAATACCACAGCATGTATAATGAAGTGACAGGACATGACGGCACTGGTGCTGCTGGAGGAACCTGTCCCTTGCTAAATGGCTTCCTGAGCAGCTCTGCTCACCAGTGGGAAGGACACATTCAGCCATGCTCCTGCCTTGCTCCCAGAGCTCCCACTGCTCCTCTGGGAGCTGCAGGTCTGTGGCACTGGCTCCACAGAGCACCTGACTTGCAGGGTCTGCACTGGTCACCCTTGGGCCACCACCTGGTGCCTCCACCCCGCACCCCAAGGCTGGCTGAACCAGGTTCTGCTACAACGTGCTGAGTCACGCAAGGGCCGGTGGCCCGAAGCCTCGGGGCAGCTGAGAGAGGAAAGGTCTTAGAAATATATACCACATGCTGAAAAAAAGGAAAGAAAAGGGGAAAAACCCCAGTGCTTTCCCTATGCTGCCACCCTGCAAGCTGAGGGAAGGCAGCATCACAGGCACAAGGTCCTAAAGGCTGAGAAAAATAAATGGAGGAGAACTGGGAAACACTTCCAGAGCAGGAAAACTCCCAACATACAGCAGCTGTTATACCACATGCACAAAGCCCTTCTCCAAACCACCCTGCTCTGCCAGCAGTATCCTTAAATTACACGCACTGGGTTTTGCCCCCAGTTGTTTCTGCATGCAGCAGAAGGCCTGGACTGAGATCCAGGAGTGGCAGGAATTGCCACTGCTCAGAACACGTCCCTGTTTGGCAGCTCTGCCCCTGTTCTGCAGTATTGCTCCATTCTTCGGGGAGCTGACAGCCCTCATGGGTCTCCCAGCCCAGTGGCAGGTCAAGCCATGCTCATGACACCTTTTTTTCCTTTCTAGATTCCCAACAGCTCATCCTTGCTTTCCTGGCCAGAGGACTCAGCTTGGGGCCTGCAGCTCGACGGGGGCAGGAGCAGTGCCGGTACTGCCTGCAATGGGCAGCACGAGCAGTGGCTTGTGGCTCACCAGAGAGGCATCTTACGGGAGATAACAGCAGGTTTCACACCAGTCCTTCTACACCAGAAACCACAATAGCTGCGAGCAAACCTTCTCCAGCCCCCATGATTTTCATGGCTTGGAAAACCCTTGTCTGAGGGCCACAGGCCACACGGCCACCAACCACAAGTATCCTCTAAGTGCACATGGAGATGTGCTGTGTCCCCAGAGCCCACTGCACCAAATCAGAGCATTCCTCTGAGCTGGGATCACAGATGAAGTCAACAATGATTTAGTTACGACAAAACCACAGTGTTGTTCATGGCCCCAGGAGCTGTGCTGACAGTGCAAAGGAACAAGGAACTTACTGTCTCCTGAGTGCCTTAAGCTCTCACACATCATGCATGCTCTCAGGACGGGCAGTCAGGGAGGGCAGATTAGGAAAAGAAACTCAGAAGAGTAGTCTTGGCTACAGAGAGCATCTTAAGGCTGAGTGGCCAATGCAATGGATTCCAAAATGATGAAGGACAGTCAACTGGTCCAGACTCAGCCTCTTCTGTCCCTCCTAGAGATGGTCATCTTGCCTCCTCAGAGTCACCAAGCCATAAATGACAGACTCGTTCATGTCCCTCAGATGTGCCCCATGACACTCCCGGAGCTGTTGGCTCAGGCTGGTCTGTGCAAACTTCCCCAAGACAGATGAGCCACTCTTGTTTTGCCCCTGTCCTGATCACACCCCTCTCTTTCCACACAGCCCCTGGAAATGCCCAGTGTAAACCTGGCCTGCTCCTCCAACAACAAATCAGGTGTATGACATCCTCAAGACAGGAAAACCAGCACACCGGGCCTGAGCAGCAGAGCTCAGCAGGGAAAATCTTTGCCCTTTCAATATCTAGAGCAAAACCTACCATGTTCTCTTGCACTGGCACCTCTAAGCCTCTCTGCAGGTAGGTGTTAGCAGCAGCACTCAGGGGTGAAGTGGGAAGTCCAGGTTTCTGACTGTCAGAGCAGAGCCCCACCCTGCCAAACAGTCAGCAAGGGCAGCACAGGCTTGGGGTGCATCATCCCACCTCAGGGACCAGCTCTTCTCTGTCACTGTGACAGCAGAGAGAGGCCCTCCACCCACAGGGAAGCTGGTTTCTGGCAGATATGCTAAGTCATAGGGGCTGCAGTGCTCAGGCTCCATCCCTGGTGATCAACAAGGAGCATGCCATGGAAGGAAAAATCTTCAGCCTGATCCAGACACGCTCTTGAGCGGCACAGAGCTGAGCAACAGGAACAGGGTGGCACCAGGGATGCACCCAGCCAGGCTGGCCTGAGCAGAGCAGCTGTGAAACTGCACATCCATGGCGTGGCAGGGGCAGCAGAGCCATGGAATAACAGCATTTATGTTTTTAACTCTGAAGCAGACAAAGCTATTTTCAGAATTCCCCACAGAAGGGAAATTTTCTTCCTGGCTGTTTTCTAGGATGACGGGAAGGGCAGTTCCAGAGGAGCTGTTTGCTCAGCTGAACAGGAGCAGCAGCAGCAGGCAGTAAAACCACTCCCAGCCTGGACCAGGCAATGGAAGATGAGGAACTGCAGATATCTTCCCTGCAGGTGCAGAGCTGGGGATTTCCACGACTTAGTTCCCACCTTCTCCTGCTGCCTCCTCTCCCACTCCATGGAAAGTCAGTGCTGACTTCAGATGGATGAATCTCACGGGTACCACGAGGTCTGAACTCTGCTGCTCCATCACCAGCAGAGCTGCACACTCACCCCGAGGCTCCTGCTGGCCTGATCCAAGGGAAAATGCCTTGCTGATCTAAACTCTGATGATTAATTTAACCTTGAACTTGCAAGCTCCATGTGAGTCGCTACTGGAAGCATCAGAGCCCTGACACTTTAGCCAGGTTTCATTCTTTGATGCTCAAGGAAAAGCAAGATACCAGAGCAGAGATGAAGAAATCCCAAAGCACAGGATTAATAGCCCGTACATTCAGTGCCACAAGCACAATCCACACAGCAACCAGATCTTGTCTTTTCTTTTACCTACCCCACAGGTCAAGCTTTAATTTCCGCTCAAGGATCACTGCTGTTTTGTCACCTAATCCCTCCAGAAATCTATCAAATTCCATTTCAAAGGCATTTGTGCTCCCTGCTTCCACTTGAGTGCCTCGTGCTTCCCAAGAAGCACTGTGTGACTCATGCCACGCTTCCACTTCCAGCTCTCAAAAGGGACCAACAACCATAAATTGCCTCCTGCTTGCTTAAACTCGTGACTCTCTCTGGAGTGAATTCACAGCGCTTCTCACACCATCTCCTCCCTTAGGACAATCTGGGCAGCCGTGGAGCTGGCTGGGTGTGTCCCCCACCCCGGGCGCAGGGGGTGCGGTACCAGCGCGTTCCACGCGAGGGAGAAGCCGGCCCGTGGAAGGGCCCAGGCGGCTCCCCCGGCCAGGGCCACGCAGACATCAACATCAACGTGCAGCTCAAACCTGCCTCCCTCGTGCAGCTCAAACCTGCCTCCCTCAAACCTGCCTCCCTCCTTGCTCCCACCCCGCACGGGCTCACAGGCACTGACACCTCCGACTGAGAACGCATTCAAAGCCTTAGCACAGGGCAGAGGTTTCCAAAGTTAGCCCGTTCAGGCAGGAGGAGAAACCAAGGGGCACAGGAAGGTCTGTGGCAGTCTCAGCACCACCACTGCTCATCTCTCCCCCCGCTTCATCCTCCAGCTCTGCAGCACAAATCAGGCTTAAACAGAATCCCAGGCTCTCAACTCAAAGCTACAGCTGGGAAAACCAGAGAGAGGCAGAGCAGAGCCCTGCCAGCTCTGGGAAGCCAGGAACAGCAACACTTGGGAGACAAACAGGTACACACTGCTCTGTGGCACAGAAGCTGGCTGGGCTCGGAGCTCTTTGGCAGGAGAGGATGGAAAATAATGGTGATTTATCCTCTGAAGTGCAAGGGCACTGCTTCTTCCAGCTCTCAGGTTCTCCATCCAAATGACAAGAGCCCCAGCAGTTCTGGAAGCTCTCGATGCATGTCAGCATCCCTGCACAGGAAAAGGCTGGGGCCAGGATCCCACAGAAGGTCCAGTTTAAGTGCCAGGTAGTGGTCCCAATCCTGCGATCCTTACTCACCGAGTAGTCCCTTTGAAATGGAGACGACTGCTCACGTGAGTAAGGGATGCAGGATCAGGCCTGTCTACCAGAGGCTGAATCCTGACCCAGAGAGGTCAGCTCAGCCCCTGAGCACCGTGAGACCCTCCTGCCTGGGGAGTGAACCCAAAGGCATCCCCGGGAAACACAGTCCAGGGTGGGGCAGCACCCCTGCAAGCAGCACACTGAGCACTGACATGGGGAGCGAGGCAGGGGCAAGTAAGATGGGAAAAGGGATGATTCACTCAAGCAGGGATGCTTCTGGTTCATCCCCAGCTCACCCATCTCACAGATACTCCCAGGTCTGCAAGGTCTTTCTGAACCCAGCTGTCCTCCCAGCAGGCTCCTGAAAACTACTGGGAGAATAAAAGCAAACTGTCTTGGGATGGCTCCCAACCTCTATCTGGATCTCCCAGCTACAATTAACATAACTTTAGGAGTAGCTGATGCCCACAAGAGAGAAGAATAAGTCCACTCTTAACTCACCAAGTCATTTTTAATTCCATTAGTTAAGGGGGAAAAGGCAGCTCTCTAAAGCAACCTTAACTCCTGGGAAGCACCCAAGGAGAAGCAAGCTGGCTTTAGCCCGTGTGAGCAATAACCCCAAAAAGCTCTGCAGACAAGGAAGAAGCAGCACCTTCTCCTTCCCAGGGCATCTCCTGCAGGTCTCCATTCAGTGCTCAGACCTCCAGGCTCCCACCCTCGCTCCCTGCTGTCACTGGCCCTGCACAGCCACACCGAGGAGCAGAGGCACAGTCCCTGTGCACGCTGAGCTCAGGGGCACACAGGCACCTCCACCTTCCTTCCCTCACCCTTGGGCTGGTGGCACCGGCCCACCTGCCCACGAGGAGCCTGCTGAGAGGAGCCAGGCACGCCCCCTCCTCCCTCTGCCCCCGCACAGCACGGCCAGAGCTGGCTGCAGAGCTGTCCCAGCACAGGCAGTGGGCCCACCACAGCAGTTCTGGGGCTTCAGTCTCACCCCGCTGCCCATGGTGTGTGGGACCACCTGCCCTCACAGAGGGGACCCTCAGAGGCCTTTCCCAGCCCCACCACAAAAACAGTCTGTGCAAACGTCGCTGCCCACACCGGTCTGCCCGGGCTGGGCCCTGCATTGGCACCAGCCTCAGTCTTTGCAGATGGATAATCAGATTCCCTTCCCATTTCCCTTCCCCTCCTGATGGTTTCTCTGGCTGGCAGTTCCCCTGCAGCCCTGCACAATCCAGCAGCATTAGTCAGAGGGAAATTCTGCTCCCTTCTTCCCCTGGATGCTGCTCTCAGTTCAATACCAACAGCAGAAATGAACTGTGTGACGATTTGAGTGCTTCGCTGCAGCAGCATTTGTCCTTTTCAGCCTGGCAAACACAACTTTCCCTCCCACACCTGCCCCTTCTCCTCGAGTAACACAGAAATCACAGCGTGAATTCAGTGGCTGTTGTTGGCAATTGGAAGCAATTAGCTAATCACCAGGAATAACAATGAGCTGGGCTGGGGTTGCAGCACACCCCCATTTATGAGCAGTGGGGCAAACACTCCTTTTGGGCAGGGCCTAATGAAGCGTACCTGATTCTCAGCCATGGTGTGAGGTGCTCTCAGAAAAAGATCATAACACCCTCCTGCAGGAAACCTGAGGAAGAGATGGAGCAGTGATAAAATCGGGGTAAATCAACACAGAGCTGTCTCTTAGAGCTCCCAGAGAAGGGAAGGGATGTGTGCCCAGATGAAGTATCCACAGAAATCCTCACTGAGCATACAACGTGTTTGTCCTCCCCTGCCACTAAGCAGGGGCTTTCTGGGAAGCAATACTGGTACCTAAAGCCCTGGTGGTTGCACAAGCAGCCCCAGGACCTGCAGAGATGCACAGACACATGGGCTCCACCTGACAGAGGACATCAGAGGAGTTATCCTGCTGGGATTAATGACTCCCCCACAGATCCTCCCTCACAGGAGATGCACAGCCTGAGGTTTTCAGGGACAATCTGTCAATTCTGATCTCCTGTGTTCTCTATGGGCAATGTCCTGAGTCCATGCAGAGCACAGATCTCACAGCTCTCCAATGCCAGCTGTCCAGAGTTCCAGCAGCTCCACAGTGCTGCCTGAGCTAGACAGCTTCCATTCTGCACCTGGCTGCCCCAGGGAAGGGGCTCTGAAAAGCCTTTTGGAAGATTTCAGGAGCTTGCAACTGCCTGTCTCCCCTCTGATCCTGCCAGGCCATTGCTGGCTGCCCACCAAGAGCCAGCTGGAGCGTTACCCAGCTGTGCCAGGCTCGCAGACACGAGGCTGAGACACTGCAGCCCTTGAGCAGTAGGTGCCTCCTCCACCATTTGCAGCCTGGCTGGGCCTGGCACACAGCAGTGACTGCGCTGGATCAGAGCTGCTGCTGCTGCTGCAGGAGTGTGGCTCGGTGTTCCCAAAGGGATCACAGCCCCAGTGCCCCAGAGGTGCCAACACAGCCGGGGGGGCCTGGACAGAGCTGCAGGAGCAGCCAGGGAGGCACAGAGCATGGCACTTTGCTGCATGAAGGAAGAGGGAAAGGTAAGGGCTGCCAGGCAGCTGGGCCCAGGATTGTTCCCCACGTGCCTGCAGCTGTGCAGCCACCCAGCGTTCACACCAGCTCCTTGGACCTGCCAGCGCAGACACTGCGGCCGTGCCTGGGGGAGCCGTCAGAATAATCAGAAAGGGAACTGAGATGCTCTCCAACACCTTTCTCTCCCCTTCTCCCCCACCCACGTGCTCCAGCAAACACCAAGCCTGGTTACACCTTTGCTGCACAACTTGCCACTTCCCTGTGCCCTGCAGCATGACTGGAGATTCACATTTTATTAATGTTGTAATGATGGGAGAAAACTTCAAGTCACTGAACATCTAAATCAAACTGTGCTGTCAAAGGGAATTTAAACAGTTTCTTCCATACTTAAGAGTAATAGTCAGTAACTGCTGAGTGTTGCTTCTCCTTATCAGAGAGATGCTTACCAGTATGGAAAAAATGAGACTAGTTAGTCTGAGTTTGTAGTGAAACACAGCAAAAGACCTTGGATGAAGAAGTGTCTGGCTCAGAGTCTCAGCAGAGACTGTGTCAGACAGCAGAGAGCCCCCCATGCCCTTCCACAATGCAGGTGTGAACTGCAAGGTCTGGAATGCGGACAAGGATGACCACACGGGTCATTTCCCCAGACTGTGGACACTGGCAGGTCCTGATGGCTCTGTGGGGCCCGGATGAAGTCCCTGCCTGAGGCTGCTGTGGACACAGCACAGCCCTCCGGGACGGGAGGGGGCTCAGCAGTCACAGCTCCTGCAGCAGAGGGGGGATGGCAGGCACCCCAGGCACAGAGCCAGGGCCAGCCCCCCACCAGCACAGCAGCCTCGTCTGCTTCAGCCCAGCCCCAAACTTCTTTAGCAGCTTTGCAGCAGTGAGAAATTCCTACTGACCACTGAGATGGTGCCATCTGTTTCCATTTATGTGCTGGCTCACAGGAGCAGCTCCAGAGCAAATGACTCCAGAGAGACTTTAAAGCTCTCCTGAGCAAATAGGGACTGAACAGACAACCAGCTGGGAAATCTTTACCAAGACACCCTTTTCATGCTTGCACTTTTATGTGCAGCTGCTTGGGCCAACCACGTACCCACCTGCCCCGAAAAAGAGCACGATGTGCCAGTGGTGCCTGCACAGCTCTAAACAGCACAAAAAGCACAGACAGCAGAGAGTGGAGATGAAAACAGCAGCGTGTGGCATGCGAGAGTCTAGGCAGCTTCTGAAGAGAACAGCAGGAGGAGGAAAGGGATAAAAACTGGGAACACCCTGTGTGGGGAGGGCTAAGGAAATACTGGCCCTGTCTGGCAGCTGAACTGAGCGAGGACTTTGCCACCTCGGTTTACCAGTCACACCTGCCTCGGGAGGGAAAACAGTCCTCTTGCTCAATAGGAGGTTTCATACCATAAAACAGATTGCTTAACTCTTGGCAATTTGTGTTCAGCAACTGCCCTTTTCCTGTGGTTGCTGCTTCCTCTCTGAGCACACATTTTTTCAGAGCCAGAAGAGACATTATTCTGGAGGGCTGGGGGAAGTCTCTTGCTAGATCCTATGAATGCTTAAACTCTCCCCATTTAGCAGTGGTGGGAGGGGAATTTCTCTCCAAGTAAGAGTTGATACCACCTGGGATGAGGCCAAGAGAAAAGCAAATTCCTTTTGTGAACTTATCCCCCTCCTGTACTGCCTACCCAGCTCCGTGGAGTTTCCTCCACAGCCACACAGCTGCAGGGACATGAGAAAAGGCTGTTTCTATCTTCCCACCCATAGCCCACCACAGCCCAGCATCTCTTCAGTTAAGCTGGAGCCAGAAGACAATTATGCTGAAGGGGAAGCGGCTGGACTCGTGAGTCAGGGCTCGTGAGACAGCATTTGGAAGCCATCCTTACTGGAAAACATGGCCATTTCCAGAGGCCAGAGCTGTGCCTGGCAGACCAGCTCCAGCAGCCAGGGCAGAGCTGGCTGGCTGGACACTGGCAGACCCATGGACTCCAGGCTCCCACTGTGCAAGAGAAAATCCTGGCCACCTCAAAATAGCAGAAATCAAGGCAGGAGGAAGAAGGGCCCTTTGCCATGTCAGGAAGGAGAAATCTCTGGTTGTTTCTGCAAGCAGCATCTGCCTGAGCTCTCCACCACTACCTGAACCTGGAGCTGACACCCTAGCTGGCTCCCACCCCATGCTCCAGATCCTCAGATCTCCCAGATCTCTCACTGACATCTCAGGCTCTGATCCCCTTTTCCACTGATCCACGGGGCCCTCGGGCACAAAGATCCCAGCAGGGACTCTTCCAACCAAGCACATACCTCCAGCACCTTTCCACACCAACACACACTGAGCACATTTCCAGCCAGGCACAGCTCAGCACCCTGCAGGACAGGACAGGACGGGACTTTTCATCAGGGAACTGCTCCAATATGTGACATTTCCAGAGGGGCCTTTTGTCCAGCTGTTCTTTTTGGACTCTGGTTTTTGACTTCTCCTTCCTGCTTCCCCCCACTGTAGCATATAGAAAGATGAGAACAGAGAGGTGAAAACCTCCACAGCCATCAGCCATTTCCACTCCCTTGCAGGGCTGTAGTGCCTGGCAGGGGGGAACCCCCTCAGTGGTGGGGCCTGGGAGCACCACGTTACAGCCCAGCTAGGCAGGTACAGCCCTTCCCTCGAGCAGACACACAGGGCTGGTCCCCAGCACTGGCGCTGCTCCTCAGGGCACAAACAGCACACCAGCACACCTCCTGTCCCCTCCCTGAGGAGGCCAAACCACTGCAGAGAGCAGCCCTAAATCCTAAAGCTGGGGCAGACAGGACCTCCTAGGGCTGCATGGCACCATACCCACACCCAGGGGGTTCCATGGCACCATACCCACACCCAGGGGGTTCCATGGCACCATACCCACACCCAGGGGCTGGCAGGCTGCAGGAGGGCTCGGGGTGACAGCCCCCTGTACATGTCCAGGGTGAGCAGGGGCCACAGGGCTCTCCTGCAGCCTCAGCCCTGGCCTGGCCGTTCCAAGAGCAGTGTGAGCTCTGGCGGTGCCTCCAAAGGCTGCTCCACCTCAGAGCTGGAGACGGATGAGGTCATCTCCAGTCTGAAATCACTTCCCTTCTCAAACTGCTCTCAGGACTGTGCCACAGATTAAACAGAGTGGGATGGGTGGGGAGGGAAACCCAAACCAACCGAGCATGTTCCCCATTAAGAGCTCAGCACTTTATTTATTTCTGCCTCCCAGTCGACTGCCATCTGAACCCTCCACCCTCCCTCCTTCCCCTGCAACAACCACCCTGGCAGGAAGTGTTTCAACAGCAGGGATGGCACAAGCTGCACAGGACTGCACTCGACCCCCAGCTCCCCAAATCCCAACCCAAGCAGAGCAGCACTGTCAGCCCAGCCCAGCCACACCCCTCTGCCTTGTGCCCAGCTCCACAGCAGCCCAGCTCTTTCTCCACACCCCCAGTGCTGGAAATGGTTTGTACTGGCAGTGCAGCACTGAGCACCAGCAGCACAACCCCGTGGGTTCTGCAGCACAGCCACACTCTCCGCTGTAAAAGTGGCCACACCGCTCTAGGTGGCAGCGGGATTCTCCTACCTGAATCAGGCAGTAAAGTGCCTGAGGAAACACACTGAGAAAGGAAAGTGGAAATTCAGGTCACCAGCACAGGGGAACCCTATGGAAAAGAGCCTTGCAGTGGGCACACTTGGCCAGAAGAAGCCAGACTGACAGATTAGTGGCATTATTCTAAAAACACACTGACCACAGATGAATCAGTGCCTCGTTCTTGGGAGCTCTAACCCGACCACAGCACCCAGCAGTGCCTCAGGCAAGAACGGCCAAGACACATCACTGGCACACAGCTCCCTCCTACACAGTCATGGGTTTTTCCCCTCAGCCCAGGTTTTGCTCAACACAGGAAGGCACTAAGGTTCTGCGTGTCTCTGCCAAAATTCCCAGTCTCCCTGTGATGGCAGATATTGGATGGGGTCATTCTGTCAGCAAATGCAGCTGCTCTGATCCCACAGGGTTTGGACCCAGCCCCGCTGCAGCCCCCGCACGTGGCCTTGGCCTCACTGGTGCCACACCAGGGACTGGACCCAGCCAGCCAGAGCTGCTCTATCCTGGGCTTCAGTTCTGTCACCTCTAAAGCAGAGGGGACTTCACTGCCAACACCCACCCCTCAGCTGGCTGGGCCAGAAGTGCCTCCGGATCCCTTAGGATCCAGGGCTGGAAGGCATTGAGGAAGGTCTGCGCCCTGCAGAGCTCTGAGCCATGTTCTCAGTCCCCCAAAAACCCCCCCAACACCAGCTGAGGGAAAGTCCTGCCCTCTGTCAGCTTCACTCCTTTCCAGTACCCAACCCTGTGAGCAGGAATGGACAGACACTCCATCTGCAAACAACTGCACGTGAATGATCCTGCCAGTGAGAGCAGACCTGCACGGATGCTGACACAGAGTTTTCCTGTATGTTGGGGATTTTCTCTGTTTATTATTTTTAAATTGCTCAATATGCAGGTCAAAGCATTCAGACTGAAAGCAAAGGCTTCACTCGGGGCAGCTTGGTAAGGATGGGACTGTACTGTATTTGAGGAACTAACAGATAAGATAGGGGTAACCACACCAAACCACACCCCGAGGTTTCCAAAACTACAGGCTGGAAAGATTCACTGAGGGACTGCTGAATATTCTGGGCAGCAGGACCTGAGGATATGGAAGAGATGCTGTGAAAACATTACTATATTAAGAACAACATTAAGTAACCTAATTCAAGAAAAAACTCTCTTCCCAGGATTTCTCTCTGCAAAGGAATTCCACAGACGTAAGGACTTTGGTGCCCTGGTGAAGTCAGAAATGAAGGTTTTATTTTCCTTTTCCAGCAATACTTAGATTTAACTCTATAAACTGTTCCCCTGGGAGCAGATCCTATTTCACTGTTTGTGCAAGAGCCTTAGAGCTGGACTTTAAAGGTGAAAGCACCAACTGCCCAACTGCAGGGAGCCCAGTCAGCACAGATGTCCTTGCTACAGCAAACAGCTGCTTCACTGCAGTTCTCTCAGTTCTCTGCCCTGCTGCCACTGGCACATCCAGGAAGAGCAGAGCCCAGGGGCACTTCAACCAGGCACGTGTGGCTCAGTTACCAACAGTGCAAAAGGTGAGAGCAGATCTCCAAGAGCAAAGCCTGCGAGGTTTTCCATGCTGTGAGAGTCTGGTGAAGCAGGACAGGCACATGGGATGCAGGAGCATCCAGCCTCAGGGCAGAGCTGATCTCCTCAGCCTGGAGCTGTCACCCAGACAGGGGGATGCAGGAGCATCCAGCCTCGGGGCAGAGCTGATCTCCTCAGCCCTGGAGCTGTCACCCAGACAGGGGGCTGCAGGCAGGGGCTGCAGGAGCACATCCCCACGGCAGAGCAGAGCAGAGCAGAGCAGAGCAGAGCAGAGCAGAGGCCATCCCGTGTGCCAGAGCAGACAAGAGCCAGGCACAGGAGAGTCAGAGAGCACAGCCAGTGTGAGGAACAGGGACCACCCACAGCCAGCTGCTGCCAGAACACACAGCAGGGATTTAAAGACGAGTTTGCAGGAGGGTGAACGGGACAATTTTCAAAAGAAGCAAGGTAGGATGAGGTTAAGAGCACTACTCCACAATGGAGCATCTCTGCCAAACAAAGTCCCTGAAAAATGAAGCAGCATTGTAAAACTTTCAGTGTTGATAAAGGAACCAAAGTGTTAGGGCTACAGCTCTCACCGGTTTTTTTGAGGCAAAGATGAAAGGGCCATTCAGGACAGCCTGGAACATACTTCCTGCAGTATTTTCACAGTTATTTTCCTTCACCTACCCCTTTCCTGGACCTAATCCATGGACCATGGCACATGAAAGGCAACTGCAAGCCCGGCACCAGGTATGTAAATTCCACAGCAGCAGCATCCTCATGAGAGGGTGAGAGCTCTGGCTACACAGCAACTGAGATCAGCGAGAGGGATGGAGGGCGAGAGCAGTGGCAAGGCTGCTCCCCAGAGCCAAATCCATAAAGATACAGGAGGTACCTCTTTCTGGGTTCCACCTGAAAGTAACAAAAATGGTAGAGTGCATGAGATATAAGATGGGAGCTGCTAACACAGCAGGCACTGGAATAGCAGAGTTCATGAAAATGTCACCTTTGAAATGATTATAATGGATTTACAGAAGTCAGAATGAAACTGGACTAAAGAAGACATTAGACAAGACAGAAAGCCATTTGACTGTAAACGCTGTAGCTGTTGGACACACGAGGGGCAGCAACACGCCATGTGAGAAGGAACTTGGAAGCAATGGAGTGGAAAGAATTGCATTTGCTAGACTGTGTTTTCCTAGGAGGCAACCAGAGGAAATGGAAACAGCCACAGAGGTAGGGCAGGGGAGCAGGCAGGAGGAGGAATGCTCAGCCCAGTCAATAGGTCAGTGGAGAGCCAGCACCCCATGCAGTGTCAGCTCCAGCTCCAGCCACAGCAGGACAGAGGAACCTGCCACTCACAGCCCTCCCACCAGAACGGGCTGCAGGGTCAGACAGCTGCCCACAACAGCTCTGGGGACCCTCAGCACAGCGAGGCAGACCTTCATCTGTGGGAAGAGTCCGAGGATAGCTAACCATGTCCAAGCAAAGCCCAGAGCTGATGTCACACGCAGAATGAGGAGGGGTTTTCTGGGGCTCCCAGCCTGGGCTCTCACTTGCCAGACCAAACAGGGATCTCTAGGGATTTATTCTCTGTGTGGGACCTTGTCCCATGTGGGAAACACGCCAATCCCTCCCAGACATGTTACATGTCACACCACACAGCCAGACTTGGCAAACTGAGCCCCCAATGCCCCAAAAACCCTGGTTTAACCCAGAGACTTGGCTGTCCCTGCAATTCACAGTAGCTTCACGTACTCCTAGAACACATCAAGTTCTTTCCCTTCTTATCAGCAGTTTCAAGGGTGTAAGAAGGGAAAGAAATATCTCTAACATGAGGATTTCTAACCTCCAGTGCTGAGGGACATGGCAAGGATGGAGTAGGTCTGGTTCTGTGAGCACAAGGGAACGTGCTCCCTCACCTGCACACCTCTGGAACAGACTCATTCCCCTGCACAAAACCAAATCAACAGTGTCAGGACAAATTCAGGGCCTACTTTTAAGAAATTTTGATAGGATTCTTTCTTGATGTAAATCTGCCATAAGTGGGGAAATCAGTTTTTCTTTTGAGGCTCATTTATAAACCATTGCCTTGCAAACACAAAGCAGGATCTGCTTCCTCTGCTGGAGAAAACACAAGCTGGCCCATTACTGCAGGATGCCAGCCAAGAAGTGGGTGGATGCCCTAATTATTTTATTTTTTTGAAAAATAATAAAGGAAAATGGTTAGCTGTCATGAAGGAAAATCCATAAGCCCCTCAGGGACAAGCTCTAGGTATCCAATACACGTGGATTCACTGGAGCCACAAATGAGCTCGGCCCTGGGGCACACACAGGGTGTCTGAGGAAGCAAGAGCAGCCTCATCCAGACATTTCCTGATGTCCTCTGTCATTAATGTCACAACAAGCGTCCTTCAAAATGCCCATATCTGTGCTGTGAGCTCTACCTTGCAGGGACACATTTCAGTACCAAGCACACCCAGAGCAAGATGCAGCACAGGGAAGAAGCATCCACACACTTCACAAAGAACCAGAAGATGGCTCATTAAGCTTTCAGACTAACAAGCCCCATGATATCCCTCATTAGCAACCCCATGCACACAGTGCTCTGCTGCCACATGAAGGGCAGCTCCAATAACACCACCACTTGTTTACCACGAGAACAATTCTGCTATTGCCTGACACCTGCCCATGACAGTGCCACCACGGGAGGAGCAGGGAGATGTTCAGATGACACTGGGCATTCAGACAAGGCAGCAAAACGCCTGGCACGGCCTGGAACCTCTGAGCAGCTGCTGAGGACCAGCCCCACCACCTCAAACAGAAAGGCTTTCACTGGCATTAATGAGAGCTGCTGCAAATAATGCCACCCCACAGCTCTGAGATGGCAGCAGCCTCTGTGTGGGCACTGGCAGGCTGCACAGAGCAGGCCCTGAGGAAGGGGAACGCTGGGCTCCATCCAGTCACCCTGGGTTACTCAAACTGCTGTGAAGTCCAGCACTGTGACGCTGGTACGAGCCCAGTGTGGTGGGGCAGGGCAGGTGAGGCTCAGCCCAGTGACAGGAGGACACGCTCCTGCTGCACAGCGATGGTCAGCAGGGTCCCCAGCAGGTCCATGTGACAGTGCTGGGGTGCACACAGCAAACACCCCTCTAACTCACTGAGCTCCTCTCTGAGCCTCTCAAGTGTCAGCCCCAGGGCTGCCAGCAGCCCAGAGCTGATCCAGCGTGTTCAGCTGCTCACTGAACCTGGAGTGCTTCCCAGGCATGTGCCTGGATTAACGGCTTGGTAAAAGCACCGAGTCCTTTTCAGTAACTGTCCTCTCTGATATGCACTTCCCTCATAAACACATGCTCTGCCAAGGGCTGCTCTCAAGGGCAGGAGAGCCCTTTAAAGGAAGGGACGAGCAGGTATCAACCTCGGGAGGGAGACACGAGCACTCTCCTGTCTGTGAGCTCCAGCTCAGGCTGCAGCTGCATCACAGAGCCCATCTGTGAGTGGGGCTGCAGGAACAGCCCATGGGAGATGAGAGATGAGATGAGATGAGCAGCATCTCCGCTGTGCCGATGACACATCCTGCTCCTCTCGGCACTGTGCAATCACAGCAGCCAGGCTTTGCTGCAGGCCAGCTGCAGCACTTGAATTTTAACTCCTGATGCCTTGATTCACCCCACTGCCTACAAAACAGAACAAACACCAGCTCCTGAGCTCTGATGCCTCTTCCATTACTGTCTGATCCCAACTGGCACCAGACCTTCTAAGCAGCAGGAACCTCTGAGAACCTATAGCATCCTAAAAGCCATAAATCTTCCTGACAATTTTTACATCAGGCCTTGGGCAGAGGGAAATTACTACTGGTACAGATGAGCATTTCCAATACCGCTTATCCACATTTCCAGGACTTCACCTCACTTAATACTCAAAGCAGAGACTCAGGAGAGCTTTAAACTAAACAGAAAGCACAGCCAAGGGGGCCACGTATGTAGGGCAGGCAGACAGCAGATGTCTCTGTGACTCACGTTTCATCCGAATATATAATTAATGTAGTATGTAATTTATTTGAAAATAAAAGTGGATGTAAAACTGCAGGATCTAAAGACACTACATGTGTGTACATATCACACCAAGAATGAGCCCAGTGCGTCAGGCAGGATTAAAATAGTTCCCACACTGAGGAAACAGCCAGGAGACATCACAGGAGGCTGAACCAAAGCCACTTGCCTGGGAAGTGATCTTAAAAATAATTGCAATACAAACTAAAGCAATAAAAGGCCTGGCCTGTGCTCTCATGTGTCTGTTCACACAGCTCCAAGCACCAGGGAAATGCAAGGAAAAATGAGACGCAGCCACTGGAGCCCTGACCACATGTGAACTGCCACGAGCTTTCCTCACAGCACGCGGGAGGAAGATGTTCAGCCCTTGGAGATCTTTTCCCACAAGCAGATGAGTGGATCTCTTTCCCCTCCCTTGCTTCTGCACTGAGAACGTCCAGAGGTCAGTGGGCCGGGCTGGCTCCTCATGGCCAGTCTCCAGGAGCTACCACTCATCATCCTGGGGTTTATTTGCTCAGCCTGCGCTCCCAGCTCCCAGTTTCCCTGTCAGGAGTCATCCTGGGAGAACCGCACCGACTGCCCGGGGTGGGGTCCGGCAGACACGGGCCATCCCAGCTCCTGGAGTGGGGTCCGGCAGACACGGGCCATCCCAGCTCCTGGAGTGGGGTCAGGCAGACACGGGCCATCCCAGCTCCTGGAGTGGGGTCAGGCAGACACGGGCCATCCCAGCTCCACACACACCCTGGACACGCTCGATAACAAGCCTGCAGACAAACAGGGCACTCCCAAAGATCCCTCAAAGAGGCAGGGCTGAGCTGCACAGAGCTCAGGTCTCCCCCTGCACAGGGCCGGGTCAGTCCCTGCACTCCCGTCCCCCCCTCCGGAGTCACCCCTGTCAGGGTGGGCTCGTGAGCTGTCACTGCCATCAGCCAGAGCCACCCTGCAGAGACACAGCCCAGCTTTCAGAGCTGAGGGAAAAACTGGAGTTAACTTCTATGAAGGGCTTCCCACCTCTGACTGACTGACTGACAGCCCAGAGAGCCCCAGGCCAGCCCGAAGCGCAGCCCAAGACCCTCCTGCGTTAGCCCTGAGCCTCCCTCAGCCCCGGCTGCCACGCAGGGCACCAGGCTGGGGCAGTCCAGGGCTGCACAGCTGTGCCCACAGAGCTTTGTGCCACCTTGGGCATCCCTGCACTGCCCTGCACAGCACAACCACGTCCCTCTTCTAGAGCTCAACTTCAGCCTCAACTTCTCATTTTCCTTTTGACTTCAGGAGTGGACAGTTTTATTAAAGGCAGACACTAAACAACTCTCCTCCCCCTCCTGGCATTACACCCTTGCAGATGCTTGTGCAGGGTTTCACTTCCTCTTCAGCTCTTGGCCAACACTTAGCCAAGCTCTGCTCAGCAGCAAGCCAGTCCCTGTATCCTTCCAGCACTCCTCTCTCAGCCACCCCTGGCACGGGAGTGCCGTGATGCTGCCGGACCAGTGGCAGGGGCTGGGAGTGATGACCAAGGGAGGGACAGCAGTCTAGAGGTGAGTGTTAGCGGGCCCTGACAGATTTCACTGGAAATACAGAAGGGCAGGAATTAAGAATATCACCCCATTCAGCCCTCAAAACAGAGAGGACTCTTACTTAAGTCAGGAGCGACAGATCTGCTCCATTTCCTGCAGCCCAGCCCCTGTGGGCGGCACTCCATCCAAATCCTTCCTCTTGCCCCCTCAGTGCCACCTCCTGCTGTTATGTGAACAGTGTTACTGGAAGCCCAAGCCCTGGATGAACAGCAGCCCACATACACCCTGATGAGGAGCATGTGCTCTGGCATCCCATCCCAGCTCCTCAACACTTCTGTGGGAACAAGATGACTGCAAACCCCTTCGCAGCTCTGGGGACAATTCTCTGGGAGAAAAGGAATGTGTAACAGCAGACAAACATTTTTCCTGTGCTTCAAGGCTAACCACACTGTAGACATACCCACACATGCACACACACAGAATCCAGCCCTTGTGGGAATTACTCCAGTATGCTATCAAACAACTTGCATGTGCTTCACAAACATCTCAACTCACACACACATTAGAGATGCCACACGCTTCTTTCATGGGTATTAGAGGTCTATCCTGCGTGGTTTCACTGTCTCAGGGAAATCTCTGCTTTGGGTAAGAAGGGGACAAAGGCTTAGCATTGGTCAGGCAAGAAAGCTCTGCAGGTAACAATGAATGGGTATTCCAGTTCATGCTCTGCTATCCAGGAAAAAAACAAACAAACAGAGGCCACTGACTGGAAGAGGAACAATGGGAGAGGAACCCTTTTGGCCTAGCCAAGAGGTATCTCAGCAAGGAGTGCCTCAAGTATGAAAGATGGAGCAGAGCTCTCCAGGCCTGGTTCCAGCACGTGTGAGCAGTAACTGCAGCATCCTCACAGGAGCCACCCCTGCAGGCAGGGGAGTGTCCCCAAAGGGCCAGGGAAACCCCATTCAAAGCTAATTTGGCAAAGCTCTAGAGACACACAGCAGGGACCCCACCTGGCCTGGCACAGTGAACAACCAGCTGGCTGAGGTGGAATCTCCCCTGGCTTTCCAAGATGTCCATTTTACTGGGTATTTAATGAACAGCAAATTAGACTGGAACTGGGATATAGAGGTTTTAGAAGAAACTAAACTCCACCAGTTGTTTCGCTAGACTTGCCTTTCTTCAGCTTTTCCAGGGAAGTGCCGTAACAACCCCTTACATTTATTCCTAGAACCGTCAAATGAAGAATCGCATCCACATGAAGGCAGTAACATTGGTGAGAGCGTAAGTGGCTGTAAGAGACTCCTCAACTTTGAAGACTAAAAGCACCTAGGGACTGTTTCTCCTTCGCCCAGATGGCAACACTTTCCTCTCTGCAATTGTGAGCTGCCTTTTGTGAAGCCCCAGCAGTCTGCAACCCCACAGCTGGGCAAGCGTCACAGGCGTCTCTTGGGGTTAAATGAAGGTTGTTCCTACTTCCTTAATGTCAGCAAGGATCAGGCCCTAACATCTGTCAGACTCACACATTTGGTTAATGTGCCTGAAATAGCAGCCCTGCACAACTCACACAGGAGCAGCAGAATTTTGCATTTGCACACAAGTAGTAGCTGGGCGGGGAAATTCAAGGGACAAAAATCCCTGTGCAGGAAACACTTCCTTCTCCGTTCTCATAAACTGCAGATTGCTATTTGCACTGAGGGCTGAACCTCTCCCTGCCCTGCCCTCACAGCCGTTTCAACCATTTGGAGCATAAATAATTGAAGAGAGACATCAGCAGCAGCAGGAGGCAGATTCTGAGCCCAGCTCTCCAGCAGTTCCGTTTCACCACCAGGTCCATGTGCTGACCTCTTTTTCCAGCCCTTTTCCAAGACGCCAAGCAAAGAAGGCGGGGGAAGAAGTGCCCAGGATTTCCCTGCCCAGCCCAGAGCAGCCCCTCTGTGTGACACAGGCCTCCTCAGCAGGGCTCTCTGGACAGATGCACAGCAGAGAGACAGGCAGGGCTGGACCTCCTGACCTGCTGCAGTCCCACCCAGACCCCGACACTGTCCTGAGCGCCGAGCCCTTGCCCAGCCTGGAGGGTAAAGGACCAACACTGTCTTTTGAAACGGGCCCAAAAAATCAAAGAACCACACAAGGCTTTTCACAGAGAAGTAAAAGCTTCCACTCCTATGCTACGTCTGGCCAAGATACACTGAGACATCAGAAAAACAAGCAGGGATGTGCTGCTTTAAGAGCGTTTCCAGTATTTACGTTCAGATTCTGTGACTAATTTGCTACTCCCTTTCTGGCAGGCGCATCTTGGTAGCCAGGATGCAAGACCAGGGTTGGAAAACAGAGGTTGGAAGAGACATTAATGTGGGGAGTCAAAGAGAAACAGCCTCACCCAGGGCGAGCTATGACACAGTGAGAGACTATCCAGCTGGGGTGAAATATCCCACTAGACAGCTGCAAATATAATTTTGCTTTCTCTGAGAAATAAAAACAAAACACCAACACACAAAACCCACGTCATCACAACCACCCTGAATTGATACAGAGCACGACAGGCAGTACAGGAACACAGATCCATACTGCTGCTCCCAGTTACTCAAAGAATCACAATTATAAATAACTGGTTTAACTCCGAGAAAATTAAAACAGTCAGTGATACTTTGTTCTGCTTTCAGGTTTCATGGTTTTCCACACAAGCAAGAACTTTCCTCTAGTTTCAAAACTACAAGAACTGTTATTGTAAGGAAAACAGCGAAAGACAGGTGTCTTTCTTAGGGGAAAGACAGCAATGACTCAAAGTAGGTACAGATCCTCCAAGCTGCTCCAGCAGACTTTGGAGAGATTCTGTACAGACCAAGCTCTGCTTCTGGTCTTTCCTGTACTGCTGCTGTACAAGGAACCTCACACTCACACGGTCCTTCTCATCACACACCTCACAAAACTCAGCTAATCCATCTTCCCCACACGGGTACCTACACAGACAGTGAGGGGCACAGCAGGTCATCCTCAGCCAGCTCCAGACACAGCAATCGCCCCCTCTCCCTCCTCCTGATCTGCTCCTGTCCCCAGCAGCCGCCTGGTGAACTGTCCTCAGTGTCCAAGGGCAGTATCTACAGCCCCCAGGTGCCTCTGCACTGTGCAGAGTGCAGCTTTTCAGGGGATAAACTTCCTTGTAAGCCCACCTGGGCTTATTTTTCCGTAAGCAGAGAAAAGGAGAAGGCAGTTGAGCACACACTAACAGGGAGCTGGGGGATTTCCATCAGCCAATGTTCTCTGGTAAGCAAGGGGCTGAAGGTTGACCTTAAAGTGATGCACTGTGTTGGCACAGTTGCTATTTTAGATAGAAGACATCTTTGCTGTTGCAATACCTACTGTTTCAGGAAAGATGGAAATCTCTGCTCCTCCTTTTTTTATATATACAAAAAACCCAAAGGAGTCTGAATACAAGTTTTTAAGATATAAACCCCAGATTCTCAAAAACTGAAACACAAAGCCAATGGATTAAGTTCTCAGTGTCTCACAATGACTGGCACTAAAATCACTCCTCCAGTCAAACTACCTTTAGCACAGCATCTTCTCTATACACAGCACCCCCATAAATATTTTTACTGACAAGGAAACCACTTCAAAATATGTTCAAGTAGGAAAAAAGAACCAAGTTCAATACAAAAGGCACAGCCCTGTAATTTCAAACCCACTGAAAGAACTGGATCCACCAGATAGTCTCTTCTCCCACACCCAAACAACTTTGCAAATTGATGGGGTGGGGAGAGATCAGCTCGGGAAGGAGAAGTTCCCATCCTCCTGATTTAAAAAGAAACAATTACTTCAAAGAACATTAGAGACATGGGCCTGAATGAGCAAGAGCCAGTTTCAGAGACAAGGCACAGTAACACCCCAAACACACGCACGCCAACAGCACGAGCTAGGAGGCATGTTCTGAGGAGTGTGCCAGGACACTCCAGTTCAACTGGGTACTCCTCCCACAGCAACACCCTCTGCACTTGCCCTGTTTGGTTCTCAGGTCAACAGTCCTGACAAATTGCAAGGTTTGCCTCCCACGGGGCCCACGCACCTGGGACATTGGTCACGGCTCCGGTGCCTCCCCGGCCTCACCACGGGCACCCTCGCAGTGATGCAGGAACTGCTGGAGGGAAACCAGCCCAGGAGCCTGGTCCCTCCAGGGAACCTGCTGCACAGCTCCACACCAGAGACTGGATCCCCCCAGCCTGGGCTCCTAAACCACAACCCCTGCCCTCGGAAAGCTGGGTGCCCTGCACACAGAGACTAGCAGCGAACTCCATGGACTTCCACACCACCCGAGTTCAGTGTCTAATTAATCAAATAGGAGGTTGGAAATCAGAGAGGTGGAGAATCTACCGTTACTTTTTCTTCATAAATGGTAGTAATTAGGAGCCCAACCTGCAAATCAGAGTCCCCTGGAGCCAGAGAACGCATCAGCCCTGACTACGCTGGGAAGGAGGATGAAGACACATTCTTTGACACCACACTGTTCCACTCTTTGGACTCAGTAAGTCCTGAACATTACTAAGACTTACCCAAATGCTACTCTGCTTACATGTGACTTCTTGTGCTGCTTTCTCAGAAACTCACTTCATTTCCCAACTATTCATCTTTTAAATTGTTACCTGCTGCCAGATGTGAGCAGACTGGGGGGGGGGGGGGGGGGGGGGAAGTGGCACAGGAAAAAAAAAATCCTGCTCTTAAAGGATGCTAAATAAAGTTAAAATTAAAGTGAACATACAAACCCACAAATTAACAGATTGCTTTGCGTTCACAGCTCATTTTCCCTCCACCACCCACAAGTAACATGGCTGGTCCCAACGCATAATGAACTGTGCTGTCATGCAAGGGCTCCACTCTGAGTGGAGGACACAGGGACACACCTCTGATCTGAGGGAAGCCCTCTCTGGCCCTGTCCTGCAGACGCGGGCTCTTTGGGGCACAGCCTCCAGCCCCTCTCGCCTATGCTGGTGCCAAGGGCCTTCAGGAGGCACGACAGACAGTCCTACAACAGACTCCTCTGATCTCCACCTCGCCTTTTCCCCTGGGGAATGAGCAGAACGGAGCCTTACACCTAACCCGCTTCCCTCTTCATTTAAAAACAACTGAACTAAAGAACAGCATGTTTCTAGTGGGTCACAAAGCTTCTCCCCAGTTCACAGCTCACTAAATGTTCTGCCATTTCAGAATACCTTCTAGAGTGTTTCCTCTAAAGCAAGAATTAGCTGCAATACTCAGAAATGACTACAAAATACTAGCAAAACTTTAAGTAGCTTGGGAAAAATGCATCTGGTGATCCCATTATCCTATTACGCCTGGATTTACTTTGTTCTTCTCACCGCTGCAATCAGCAGCTCACAAAAATGCACAAGCATCTTTTCACAGTGCCCAAGTCTGCATTATACAGGGAAACATCACCTCTTGCCACGGCCAGGTGAATGCCCAAGCTGCTACAATGCTAGTTGGCTTTTCTGTGGCCCAGAAAGGCTGTGCAGTACCAGGGTCTCAGCAGGCAAGGTGTTTGCTTCATATGGAATTGGAGCCTCAGAGAAAGATTGGCCCCAAAGGCAAGCGTAAGGCTGGGAAGGGGTGGGCTGGTCCCCCTGCGCCGCCCTGCTGTGTGACCATCGCCTCCATCCCCACCTTTGTGAGACAGAAAAGCTCTGCCATCATCACAAAAACCCCTCTTGCCTACCTCACGATGATGGATGCTAAGGAACACACAGGACTCTGAGAACCCCTTACCTAGGCATTCAAGGGCTGCAGAAAAGGATTCCTCTTCCCGTCAAATATTCTAAATCCCTCCAAAGACCAAATAGAGAACAAAAAAACCTGTCGATGTCATCTGATTGCATCACTCCTCCTCTCTCTCCGGGACTCAAAGGCATGTCTCCAAATAGCTATAAGCTTTGCAAAGCAAAACAGATGTTCCCTAACACCCAAATCCTGGCCGCCTGCGAGGTGCCGATCGGCTGCAGCACCAGGGAGCGGCAGGACTGGGGCTGTGTCTGCGCATCTGTGCTGCGGAGGGGAGAGGGATGGGAGACGTGCTCCCAATACCGAAACGCCTCTGCCAGCCCCTGCGCTGCCTTCCTCCATCCGAACCCGCTCGACACACCCAAAGGCAGCGAGAAAAAAGAAACCCAACCCAGGGATGCGGCAGGCAAAGCGCCTGTTTCCCGGCCGAGCCCAGGCAGCTGCCGCTTCCCTCGGAGACCCCCGGCCGGAGCCCACGTACCTGCTTCTCCTCTGCGGGGCGGCGCGGCCAGGGCGGGATGCCCGCGGCGGGGACGGGCGGCGGGGAGAGAAAAGGAGACACAGTGAGGCGGGGGGGACTCGCCGGGCCGCGGGGCGGAGCGGCCACGCATCCCCCCCGCCTCACCTGCGCTGCCCGGCTTGCTCTTGAACCGCATGCCCGTGCTCATGGTGCCTCGGCCGAGCCGCGTGTGCGAGCGCCGTGCGGGGCCGAGCGAGGCTCTGAGAGCGCCGGGGCCGCCCCGCGCCGACAGCGAGGGGCCGGGGCCGCCCGGGGCCGCCAATCCCCGCAGCTGAGCCCGCCCCGCGCCCGCCCCCGCCCCCGCCGGGCACGGCGGCACCGAGCACCGGAGCGACCCCCGCCCGGAGCGACCCCCGCCGGGCACGGCAGCACCGAGCACCGGAGCGACCCCGGCACCGAGCACCGGAGCGACCCCAGCCCGGAGCACCGGAGCGACCCCTGCCCGGAGCGACCCCCGCCGGGCACGGCGGCACCGAGCACCGGAGCGACCCCTGCCCGGAGCACCGGAGCGACCCCTGCCCGGAGCGACCCCAGCCCAGCCCCGCCGGGCACGGCGGCACCGAGCACCGGAGCGACCCCGGCACCGAGCACCGGAGCGACCCCCGCCCGGAGCGACCCCCGCCGGGTACGGCGGCACCGAGCACCGGAGCGACCCCTGCCCGGAGCGACCCCTGCCCGGAGCGACCCCCAGCCCCACCGTGTGCCGGCGCAGCCCCGGGCCGGGAGGATGGGCAGCAGTGATGCCCCTGCAGCTGCCCCTGCACGTGGACACCTCCACGAGGGTTTAAACACTACAAAAGGCAGCACTGCCTGCTCTCGACGCAAACACAACAGCCAGAAGAGGGAATACAGCGTTAAAAAATAAGTAAATACAAAACCCAAACACAAATTGAATAAATAGGAAATGCGTTTCCAGATTTAGCGTCTCGAAATACAGTGGGAAGCCCTGAATCATACTGCAACTGTGCTGGGTGAAGTAGGAACGTGTGCTCTGTTCCCATTAAAAAATTTTTAGAGGTTATATGGAAAGTTATTTTAGGTAAAAGCTGTCAGGATAACTCTTAAAGAAAAAGCAAGAGAGAACTCAAAAGCAAAGCAGCAGTTGCACATGATTTGAGAACAGCTCATAGAAACCTCAACAGCAGAGGAGACAAGAGTGGGATCCTTCCCCTGCCGTCCACGGCTGCAGGGAGGGGTCATGTCTTCCACATTTCAAGGACAGGTAAATTATCAGACCTGAAACTCTTCTGAATACAGGGCAGGATAAGCTTGGCAGGGTGATGATGGCTGCACAAGTGCAAGGGCACTGCCCTGCCTTGGAACAAATCTGACACCAATGCCACAATAGTAACTTTTCAAATCCTTGTAGTCATCAGAGCATTTCTCTTGGCCTTTCTTCCACCATCTCATTCAAAACATCCCTCGTATCTAAACAAGGAGACACTTCCAAGACCAGAGGTTGGTAATCCCAGGGCCATACATTTTAAAACCCCATTAGCTCATTCTGAGTTCACTTTTAGCCTTTGATTCAATGCATCAGAAAAAAAAAAATCAGGTAATTGTTAGCAAATTTTCTTGTTTTTAAACACTAGAGAGCCACAGACCATTAGAGACCCTGCACCACCATTAAAGGCACCAACGAGCCAATCAGCCTTTCAGGAGTTGTTTTATGGTCTGCTTCAGTGTTCCAAAGCTGATGAAAGCTGAAAGGACCACAGTCAACTCTCCTTGATCCTGAACAGTCATTAAAACAGTTACACATGGGGACTTTGTCCCAGTGCTGGAAAACGTCAGCCTGGAGAAGGCCGGGGTGCAATTCCAAGGAAGCGACTCGTCTTCCACGGCCCTGGCACTGCTGGCACCGACGGGAGTGGAAATGCAAGGGCAGAAAAGTAGGTTCTAGGCAGCATCCTCTATCCAGAGATCTTCATACGAGCAGAGACTTGGCTTAACAACTACACATTCCCCCAGTAAGTGAAGTATTTTAACAAAACCACGATTAAACGTAACTGAAAATTAACATCAGACAACATCAAAGAAGTAGTAGAAAGCATATGGGATCAGTAGTACTGCAACCCTTCTGGGACAATTATTAAAACAGATCTAAGATTTGGAGCCAAAATGCTCCATCTGGAATCCACAAGCCCAAAGAAGGTAAAGACTACCAACTCATAATCAGAATCCACCAGTAAAAATCTGTTCACTCAGGCTTCCCACATGAGAATTGTGACAGTGACAATTGTGACAGTGACATTAGGTGCCTTGCTTTCAAAAGAGGGAGGGAAAACCCCTCTGTTTTTAATAAAATTAAAGACTAGATGCTTTTGAAAGTCTGCCTGCCCATTGTCCTAGCTGGCTTTGAAAGGTGAAGCTTTCATGTTCCCTTTGCTCCGAGAGCCAATCCAGCACATAACCAAGGTCTGGAACTGGAGTCTGGTTTTCTCAGGAAGGGTGTGGCTGCCCTGGCTTTCACAAGCACAAACGGGCAGCCTATCATTTTAACAAGGTTGCAAAATATGGTGCAAAATTCTGGAAGAGAAGCATTAATAAAGGTGCAAATAACAGCAAACTACCCATGAGATGCAGTTTTCCATTAAATCTCTCCCCTTGGCACTCTGGACAGACACGCTTAAATTCAAATCTTCATAAAACCTGAAGAGACTGTGTGAATGCAGATCTGCCATCCATTTCTTCTGCCACCTTCATGACAGCAGCCACTGAGGTAACAAGGAAATGTCCTTTTTATGCTGTTCAACTCCAAACAAGCCAAATCTGCATCCCTGTGATGCCAACCATTTGTGAATCCTATCCTGATTAAACACTCATTGCTAGACAGCAAAATTAAGGCCAATCACTACATGAGAGACACCCCAGTTTAGTACAGAAGACAAAGTGTCTCAATCCCCTATTTGCAAAGTAATTTACACTTATGCATATAAAAACCACATAAGACTACAAAAGCATGCAGAAGGGAGCTATACACGCAGTAAAGACAGAAAGGAAATACTTTATAAATTCATGAATGTTGCTAAGATGTGCAAACAGATTTTCCAAGGTATTTACCCACCTAAAAGACGTCAGTAGGTGCCTAATAAACTTTGGGAAAAAAGTGGATGCAAAGCCTTGCTACTTAACTTCCAGGTAAAACACTTTTAAAGTTATTTCAAAATGAAATCAAAGCAGTTTGTATGCAAAGAAATTTTAGAAAATGCCTTCATTCTCCAGAGTAAACATCATCATTCCTTTGAATACACACCATGTACAACACCATTACAGCATTTCATAGATCAGCTTGGAAAAGCCAAAATACAATAAAACAAGAAAAACAAACCCCTCAAAAAAAACCAAAAACAAAACCAAAAAACCAACATTTACCACATTCATACAATTTATTACAAAACTTGAATGAAAATTAGTGTTATGGAATATAAAAAGTTCAGTACATGCCATCGCTCAGCTGACAGACAGAAATGCCTGTGACAGGTTCTTGCCATGGATACTTGAGAGCCGCAGCCAAACCCTCAGAGCACACACGAGTCGTGGGGGTGTGCAGTGTTCACGGGACGTTAAGGCACGACGACTGGCAAAAGTCAGCTTTTCTGTACCACTGGTGAATCATCAGCTTTGCACATTTTCTCATACAATCACACAAATGCAAATCACCGGAGATGAAGCTCCAAAAGTAACAAAAGCAGAGAGAAAGTTCCGAAAAAACTGATATGATACATAATGCTTTAAAATGGCAGGTGAAAGTTATGATACTGTGCAAACACACATTTTACTGTAAACAGGCCACAAAGTCTTAGTATTAACCACGAAACTGCTCAGAACAACCTATCAGATACACGATTAACTCCTGAAACGCACCACAATGACTAGGCCATACAGAGCACTCTTACCAGCTTCTGAGAAAGAGAGAAAGGAAGGATAATGAACCCACATTTATAAGTATGAAGACAGCATTATCAAAAGAACCCAAAAAAGATACACTACAATGGATAACATTGGATATATAAAACAAGCCTTTTACAACAGGTTCTTCAGCCTTTGTTTGTTTTAGCAGGTCTTGGTCTGTGGCATCCAGCTTTTGCACTGAACGGTCCCACTCGGGCAAAGAGAACAGAGCACCCATCCACTTAGAGAACCGTTTGCTGCTGGGGACAAAATGGAAAACAAAGAGCATTAGAAAGGACAAACTCTCAGCACTGTCAGAGCAGCTGGGGCAGCCTCAGCCCCTCCAAGCAAAGCAGCATAATCCAGGGAACGAGGAGCTTCAGAGCCTGCATCGCAGGGACCTGCCTTACAACGAGATCAGCTGAGCAGTCTGGCCCCAGATGTTTATCACAAATGTCTAATAAGAACTAATAAATGAGAACTTATTTTTAGCTCCATACTTTCTTAAGCACCCACACCCCCTCTCTGCCTGAAGAACACTCGAAGTGAGTTACAGCTCAGCCCCAAAGCACTGCACACCAGGCACCGAGCTCGCCTGTTCTGTGAGGTGTTACTGCTGCTGGAGCAAACAAACACCCAGACAAACAGGGCTGGAAGGGAGCAGCCAGTCTGATGTCATGCACCAACACTGCTATGACACTGCTGAGGTAACACAGCACAGAAGATTTTTTCCAAGCATTTGTACAGCAGTATTCCTAAGAGGCAGAGTGCAAGGTGCCACTGCACATATTCACCAGAACTGGGAATGCCACTGCAGCCACCACGCTGGGGATTTCATCTGTCCCAAGGCACCCACACACTAC
Organism: Empidonax traillii; assembly: GCF_003031625.1. Lineage (NCBI taxonomy): Eukaryota > Metazoa > Chordata > Aves > Passeriformes > Tyrannidae > Empidonax > Empidonax traillii. Next base: position 1,801,904 of record NW_020955554.1, read on the forward strand.
TGAAAGCAAATAAATGTAATTCCATTCACCCCTGGCAACAATTTCTATCAGAAATCCCTTCTCCAAAGGAGACAAAACCTTGTGCCAGCCCATCAGTGCAGGGTTTGCTGCACAACCCCCAGGCAGAGGAGCTGCAGAACGATGGTGCCCCCCTGGCCAAGTTTCTGAGCCAGAGGAGCATCCACCGGCAGTGCCACCCAGCTGTTCCAAATACTACAAATTTGCCCAAGCTTCACATTCTCCAGGTTCTCAATTTCAGCTGCCAAAAACCACAGCGTGATCTCTGCTTCCTCAAATGCCATTTCTCATCAGATCAATCCAGCATTCAGCAGCATGGTTGAAGGCTGGTTGCTATGACGATGCTTTTGTGTGGTTCTGTTAAATGATGTCAGTTCATCGGTAGAAAGAAGGGGCTGTTTAGTGTCTTTAGCACTGTTCTTATCAAGAATCAGTGTTAGCAACCTCAGGAGGCTTTAAAATAGTTGTGCAAATTACAAGCTATACTAAAAGGATTTTCAACATCCGACAGATATTTTAAGTGCAAGATGCTTGTGTTTCTTTTTTATCTGAGCGTATTTCCCTGATTGTAACTGCATTTCCAGATGGCTGTATTAGCCTTCCATAGCCTGACTACTGTCACTGGCTTGTCCCAGGATGATCTTGAGATTGAGTGAAGACAACAAACCAGATTTGTAGTAACAAATAACAAGAGGAAAACAGATTGCAAAGAGGGTTTGCAGAAACAGAGAGGGAAAGGGAAGAAATATCCTCCAACAACCACTTAATTTGATAAAATAATTCCAGCTTTTCATAACAATTGCTCATCTGAGATGGACAAGTTCATAAACTGGCAAATATGCTCCTGGAATTACTGCAGGCTTATTTCAAAAGCATTTTGTATTGGAGCACCCAAATAAAACTAAGCCTGTTTTAGGTTTTGGTAACTTACTCCCCCTTCCATCTTTCTCTTCAAACCTTTATTTGAACTGTCATGTATAAGAAGCTTCTACATTTCAGAGCAGTCCTGTGTTTTGGAACAAAAAAATCCTAAAAAGATCAGTAAGGTGAACCTATCAAAAGTTAGGGTAAAAAAAATTGTTACTGCTTATTCCAAGAATATTTTGGTATCCAGCTGTGCTCTCACTGCCTGCCACAATCTCCCCACTGCACTGCTTGTACACAGAAGCTATGAAATGTTCAGAGGAAACAGAGAGAAGGGCAGGTCACACACCTTTGTCAGGCTGCACTCGAGCTCTGTCAGCACCACTGTATTCACAGGCCTTTGTCACAGCCTGCAGCTGCCAGCAGGAATGGCCAGTGTGCCAAAATCACCTTCCCTTCCTCCCCTAACCCAGGCTCCACCAGCACTCCCTTCCCTCCCTTCCAGGCCTCTGCTTCCCTGGACCAACAGCTGCGTCCATGCCCTCTGGGAACCTGGAGAACATTCCCTGGGACACTCTTTGCTTCTGTCCCTCTCCATGTGCTCCCCGTACTTGAGCCCCGAGAGCAAAGGAGACTGCTGGAAGGAAATCCTCCCTCTGCTCTTCCCACAAACCCTTTAAAGCTGCCCCTCTTCAAAAGGGATCAGCAAACCAGACCTTCCAGTCATCCCATCTGTGTAGCACTTTATGGTAATACAGACCTGTCAGTCTTTTTGGCAAGGTTTTAACACTTTTGAATCATTCTGCAATGCCAGACTCCTCCTAGAGAACCCCAAAGCATCCAGCAATCTCCTCCCCACCCCAAAATACGTCTGAAACCAGAAGTGGGTATTTCACATACTTGGATATCAGCACATTTCATGACCCTACTGCTTATTCTCCAGCTCTCATCTCGGAAGATTTTTACACCATACTTCTCTTTTCCCAAAATACCCCAAAACATCTTCATATCTGTGCTTTATGTAGGGAAAAATATTTTAAGGGACTTTTGAATAAAATAAAAAAATATGTATGTATCCAAAATTAAAAGGAGTGAAAATGGTAAACTTTATATAAACTGTCTATAAAGTCACATAAGATAAGTAAGGGTGCAAAAGAGCAAATGGAAAAGAGACTGTGCTTTCAGTAGCAGAGCTGATCCTTTAAAGTTCTTGTAAAACTAGAACCCGAGAGATGTTCGAGATAAGCTGTGACAGAACAAAAAGATTGATATCAAGTATATTTAAATTTCTCGTCAGTTTGTTCTGTTAACCACTGTGTTAATTACAAGTTTCCTGGTTTCTCTAGAAATAGCGAGTTAAATAAAATACAGCAAATAAACCTGATGGGAATGCTGGAGGTTGAACTCCTCCTAAACTGCAAAGTCAGTTAACATGCATGAAGAAACCTGCCTGAGGGTAAGTTCTGGGTAAGGATTCACTTCACCTATGCCAGGATCATACAGCAGTACCCTGGTTCAGCAGGACTGCAGCTGCAGTTCTGACTGTGCATACTGGCCAGCAAATTACACTAAAAGTCTGTCCATCAGCATCTCAAGGGTAACAAAAAATAACTTCAAAACTCCTTCCTGAAAGCCATCTGTCAAACATGATTTCCACACAGCTGCAGAAATGGAGCTTAGCAAATTCCAAAGGAACAGCAGGACCTCCACGTTCAAATCCTTCTCAAATTTGTCCCCACTCGGTATTTCAGACCAATTAACTTCCTCGAGCTTTAGTTCCACAACAGGATCATGGGAACGCTGAGTTAAATCTGCAAAGCTGTCCTGCTTAGCACACTCAGCGGTGCCAGCTGCACTGCAGGGCAGCAGTGTGAGGTGTCTGCAGAGAACACTTCCCTTGGACACACACACAGCACGCCCTGAACTGTTTGCTTGTGTAGCCATGGCTGCAAATTCAGCCTGGGACAAACTCTGCTGCAGTTCATTTTTATAAACACCATGCCCAGTGCTGTCAGAAGCCGTGGCACACTGGGACTCTGGGCCATCAGTGGCAATACCACATCCCATCAGCCCTCAGATCCCCATTCCACAGCAAAGCCAGGATCCAGGACCTCAAGAAAGAACTCTGAATGTATTTGCACCATTTGCCATCCTCTGCTCTGCACACAACTCTGGACAAGGTTAGTGGACCTACAGTGGGTTTCTTCTTCCTGAATGTGAGTTTAAAGGTGCCACACATGGTTTGTGAGCTGCACAGAGAATTGAGCTCCTTTGCAAAAAACAGTCACAGTCATTTATAGGCTACGTGAGCACTCCTGCAGCAAACAGCCATTTTCACAAGTGCCCAGAGCTTGGCCATGTGATAACAAAACAAAGTCACCAGAAAACCTGGAACCTTCAGTTCAGACTGTAATACTGACAGTACCGAACAGGCTGCCCGGTGAGCAGCTCCTGCCCAGGGAACGAGGGCTGTCTGTCAGACCCTGCTGCTGCCCACACTGCGTGCTCAGCCAGAAAATCATCCTCAGGGTTTACATTTCCAGCTCTGGGAAAGCACTTCTTAGATGGAACTTGGAAGACATGATGTGAAGACTCCTCCATCTTCACCAGTTGGAACTGTGACAGTAAGAAACCTGAGACTGAATTACTTATTTCCCTTAACTACTTCACTCAAAGATCACGGTGAACATACCAATGAAACCATCAACTTCTGCTTAAATCAGAATTCACCGAATAAGTTTATTTCTTAAAGGTTTTTTTCTTCTTTAAGTAAACAGGAAGACTGAAGGTTCAAATAAAGGCAACAAAAAATCTCCTTATTTTAGGCTTGGAATGTTGGCAGCTGCCACAAGGTCATAAGGGATAATATAATCCATTTTATTCAAGCTTTACATTCCACAAGACCAGCAATCACAACTAGAGTATTAAACTGAAGTATTAAGCAACAAGACTCCTCATATCCTTCTGTTTTTCATTCTTGCATTTAAAAGAAAAACTATATCAGAAGGGCTGCATTCTGAAGAAAGAATTAATATTTGCTACAAGAATTCTTTTCTTTGCTCACTCTGATCCCACCTCATACGTCACACACACCACCAAGGGAGTCTGTATTCACCACACCTGACCAGTTTGTCAAATTTTGTTTGGTTCTTTGAGAAAACTGTTATAAATTCAGCAGCCTACATACCCCAAAACACCCTAACTTCTGTTTACATACAAACAAATTAATTTTCTGAGCAGCTTGTGCTAACAGAAACAAAGCCACACGATCAAAAAATAAGCACTGAAGATAAGCATTTACAGGTTTTAAAAGCAGCTGGAAAGGTAACATTTGCACAGATCTCCTTTTCCAGTCTACCCAGAACACCACTCAGTTCTCCCCTGTAAGTACTGCGAGTGCAAGTCCAAAGAGCAAATTAACAATAACCACTGGGAAAGTCTAATTAAGAGGAGTGAACAAGTCAGAAAAGCAGTACCTGGTGCATCCAGCTGTTGCACACCTTAGTCATCCCCAGGCTTCATCCTCATCTGGGCTTGCATCTGGGCAATCATCTCCTGCATGCGGCGCAGCTGGAACAGAGAGACACCCACGTGTTTAGAACAGTGGCAGCACAGGTCCAAAAACCCAGGAAACCACACATCTTTGTCTTCCAGAGAATGCAGATCCTGTTTTCTCCTTCACAAGCTGGAAATGGTCAATAATTCACACAATTGAATATTTTTTTACCCTCTCTCACATTCTTCAGTTCATTACATCTAACTTTCACAAAAGAATACTTATAATGAAAATCAGGCAATCAAGTCCAAATCTTTTGCTGTTTACAGAGCTGTGAATGCACATTTAATCTGCAGTAAGAAAGGCACATCCCTTTGGTGTGCAGACACACACCTGAGTGAGCCGAGGCAGCTCTGCTCTGACACGAGTGCTCGAAGCACAAACCATGGCAGAACACTCAGCCTTTGGCCACCAGAGAACTCGGCAAGGTTTTACCACAGTAACAGCTGAACATGAGACAGGACTGAAAAACTGCTTCAAAAGAGAAACAGACAGATGTTTGGAAAATTTGGAAAGCCAGACTAAACATAAAAAGCACCAGTATTTTTCACATCTAAACAATGATTTTTCCTGGAAATAACTGTTTTCTTAAGGCATTTTCTTTAACACTTATAAATTAGTTTCCATCTCATAAAAGGCCAGTTATACATAATAGTTTTTTTGGTTGGTTGGTTGGTTTGGTTTTGGTTGGGTTTGTTGTTGTTGTTGTTGTTGTTGTTGTTTTTTAAATCACATTAATTAGAACAAATATTCCTAAGAAAGAAGAAAGATCACTAATACAGATTTTCAAAATGTATATGCAAATACCTCTAATTTGGTTTACAAATGACTGGTACTTCCTTCCAAATGCAGGTGGGGAAGCTTCACATAGAGAACTACAAATGTCCTGTCTTACAGACTGGGGAGGAAATAGGCTACTCTTTCCATGCACACTGTATAAAATAGGAGTCTGTCTCAATTTGGAGGGCATGTACAAATTTGAGGCTTGTACAGCAAGTTGTCAGCTTATTTAAGTAGTTAGAGAATTGCTTTCAGTTATTTTCAAGGAGGTCAGGGGGGAATTCTGACTCAAAAAGCACCGTGTTTAAACAATCCTACTGTACTTTCATCCACATTAACTACTGTGACAATCATCACTGCATCAGATTCAATACTGAGGAATCTGAGACAAACACTTGATTGCATGTATGTGGGGCTGAGCTGTTGGTTTGGGTTGATTGAAAAAAAACCACAACATAAAAAAAAATCACCAAACAACAAAACAAACATCACAGAACAGAAAAAATTAACTGCAGGTGCCCTTATCACTTTTCCTTGCCTGGTCTCAGATACAGATTTAGGAAATAGTAGGAAACTGAAGATTAACTAAAGAGTAAAAAACAGATTGCAGCATAGCCAGCAGTAACAGAGCTTGCCCAGAACTAGCTGGCTTATGTACTTATCCTCTTGCTGCAGCACAGGGTTCAGGAGAGGCTAATTCAGGTTCCTGTGACTGCAGCAGAGATGCCCTCTGACAAGAGGAGATTCACACAGCAACAGCATGAGATACAGCTAAGTCTGCAAGGATTATTACAAACCCATCCACATCTTTCTGCTAAATACTTAAAAAGCTCCTGATCAGAAAGATGGCATAATGCTGCACGAAGAAGGAAAGAAAAGCAGAAAGTTTCAGAAGTGAGAGTTGCATTGATCTCATGATACAATAAAAAAGAAGTTTCAAAGATCCATTTGTAAAAGTGTAAGACACCTGCTCTTTTGAAGTGCCTCTCTGCAGATGTGCCACCAGAATAAAACCAGCTTTTGGGAAGCTCTCCTACTTGAGCTTTCCCAAGAGCACTCCAAGCTGAGCATGAAACATTCCCAAAATAGCAGCCATTGGATAATGAGAGGGGAAGATATTGCTGCCCAAGTATTACGGTGATTGCTCAAACACAGAACTCTGCTAACAGCCAACATCATCCTGTAGCACTTCAGTGCAGCATTGAGACTCACATTTTCTAAACCTTAATGGATAAAAATACACCCATACCATGAGGGAAATCAGGTGCTGCACGTGACACAGATGTAAGAAGCACAAAAAACCCAGAGACCTGCTCTGCTCTAACGTTGATAATTGTAACAGATTGTCCTTTTCCATTCTCTTGGGCAGCTGGTGAGACCAACTAGTGAAGTAGGCAGTGACCCACACACACTCCTCACACCCTCCCCCGGGCCACTGCTGTCCCCTCTCTGACTCCCACACCGGCCCAGGGCTCCTCATCCCATCTGCCAAAGGGTTAAACAACTCACAGAGTGGACGGACAGGAGAAAACAATCTCAGCACTGTGGTTCACTCTGCCACACTCAGCCCAGTGCTGACCACCTGCACTGGGAGCAGGGGAGTGGTCTGCCCAAAGCCTCAGGACAGCTCACTGGAGAAACCAGAGAAAGCTTATTCCTTGCTGTTTTCATGGAATCACAGCCTGACTGCGCTCTGGAAGTACCACCTCTCAAAACTTTGAAAGGCTTTTATTAGGAGATGTTTTCAGAGGAGGAATAATATGGCACAAAACTGCACACTTTAAGTTTGTGCCCATTTGCACTACAACATCAAAATAATCTGTACTGCAGCATATTTACAGTGAGGAACATGAATGTCTTTATTCTTATTTTCACTTCCCGCCTCAGAAAAACAGGTCATCACTTGCAAATGAGCAAAATCACAAGAAGATGGAGCAGTAAATCCAAAATGATAGATCAGCGATTCCAGATTGCTGAACTGGGGACCACATCCTTGGGCATAATAAAAGATCATTTAGCAAAAGTGATGCCTTGATAAAGATGATCCTGGCACTTGCCCAAGCATTCATTCCTTCCAAGGTTATATAAACCTCACAGAACTGTAAATAGAACTTCAAGCACCGTTACTGATGGGAATGCAAAACAGGAGGGGAAATGGATATTTGTTTTCTCTGTGAAGGCCATGGAATGCAAGCCCATTTCCTCTGTGCCTCTTTCCTCCCCAGATTTTTCCCAGTCTGAACCTGAGGGATGGCTTTGAGATGAAGGGACTTCATACCGGCTTATCTACAGAGGATTCAGCAAAGCCTCTTGATCTCTCTGGGACAGCAGAATGCAGAAGTTAAAAAAGTATTTGTTTTTTCAAGTTCTAACCTAATCCTCTGCAACTTCAGCAGCAATTATTCAGAGATGATTAGCCCCAGAGGAAACTTCCAAAGACTGTCCTCCAAGAAATTCAGAATTTCACCCTTTAGCCATGTTACACAAAGACATATTTCATATTATATATGTATATGGGTGTGTATATACATCCAAAACTCCATCTGTACATTCACAGAGTGGTCAGAATAGACCAGGAAATAATAATGTGCCTGCCCTAGCAAAGGAAATGGTTATAGGAGAATTTTTTCAGACATAAGTCTTAAATAGTTCTGAAGGATACCCAAGTTTCCACTTAACTCTTAGACATGTATGATCTATGAAGTTCAAATAACAGGAGAAACAGCCATGCCTTAAAATCTTCAAGTCTACTGCCTGAATCTTGGAAGCACTAAGGAGAAAAAAGCATTTTCCAGAACTGCTGCTGACAGTTCCCAAGCCCCCGGGACTGGCTCGGCTGAGGGGCTGCTGCTCTGCACACACAGCACTCCTGGGAGGGCACAGCCACCACAGTGCTTGTGCTGCACAGTGGAGTTCCACCGTGATAAACACACAGCTCACTCATGTTATTAAACACCGTGATAATGAGCTGCTGCTGCATTTCCTTTTAGGAATACTTTTTGCTATTTATGTCAATATGCCATGGTTAGCCAAGAGCTACCCAGGGTTAGCTATTTTTAAATATGGATGCCATAAAGGAAGAAGGAAATGCACGGACCAAAGTAACAACATTTCAAAAATTTCCATGTATGGGAGTCATTCTTTCACCTCAGAAACACATAAAACTGCTTGCAGCTCTTTATTTCTTACTCCAAATCACTGCACATATGTACTGATCTTTTAAATCACACCTTCCTGCATTTAGGGACATGGATCCAAGCTGAATTGGGTAAAAGAAGGATAAACACTAAAAAACCCCACTAATGCTAAGTTGAAAGGCCTGGCATTAACTTGGAACCAGAGAGAGAAATCAGAGTTTGAAAACACCAAATCCATAAGCTGAAGATGCAACAGAAATACTATTAAGTCCAGACTGAGATGAAAAAACACATTTATTTTATCATGGAATTTTTGAGACTCAGCAGCCTTTTCCTACTCCATAACCACAAGCCATGAGAAGAAATGTACTGGTAATGTGCTTGCAGTGAGCACATGCACATCTGAAGTGACATCAGGCTGTCAGTCTATCCCAACACACTGCTTAAAGCAGCGTGTGTCACTGACAAACACAAACTGATTCCAATATTTAAAACAGCAAATATCCTGATGGAAAAGTAGCATTCAAATGGGAAGTGAGAAATATCCTGCCTAGCACCAGGAGCCCCCGTGCTGCCTGCCATCCCATGCACCTGCCTGCACACAGAACCCTGCATGGGCAGCTGCAGTGCTCAGCCTGGGCTGTCACTGTGCACAGCTCAGCTGGACACCCTGTCAGGAGAACAGACAGTGGAGCACAGCATGTTACACTAAACAACAGTTTTAGAAGCTCCCTCTTACCTCAGCCTCCTTCTGCTGCAGGATTCTGTCCTTGTCTACCACTTCCTCTTCAACAGGCCTAGTGAAGAAAAGAATGCATTGATAGTATAAAACACAGAAGGAAAAATCTCTTCAAGGCTCATGTTTCAGTTAATGTAACATCAGCAAAGCCTCCATGTGTCTGCACAGGGGAGACATTCTCGAACTCACGCTTCCCTTCTGTGAAAGGCCATCTTCACCTCACAAGCTCCTGCTATTCACTCTCTGTTTCTTAAAATTCAATTCCTTCACTGCTATATGGATTTTTTTTGCAATTTAATGAAGAGATTTCCCCCACTATCTACCCATGGTACAAAAATCAAACCAATAAAAAGCTGTGCAGGTCATTTCCTTTTTTTCTTTAAGATCCAAATGCTTTGCTAAATACTTAAAGAACAAGTGCAGTACGGACCAGTTGCTATCCATAACGATGCAGCAAAGGTAGATGCATTTTTTTGGCATTAACTTGCCAAGGACAGACATCTCACTAGGAAGAAAAAAAAGAAAAAATAAACTCCATAAAACCCACACACATTATCAGAAAATTTTGATTGGTCTGAACTCCTCTCTTCAGCTATTACGTGAAGGAGCAAGAGAACAGCCACCATGGCAGTCCTGCAATAACTGGAGAAGCACTGTCCTCCCTCATCAGATAATCTGTACCTTTAAATGTGCCCCTCCTGTTTACTTTCTCCAAGCAGACATCATTTAATAAAAACCTATCTTGCTTGCAGCACACTTCTTGACCACATTCCAATTGAAAGCACAGAGAAAAGGGAATGGGTGCAGAACAAGCAGCCATTTGGAAGCACAGCCCCTTGCTGTGATTTACTCCTCTTCCAGAGGAGTGTTTCATACAAGTTTCTCGTGAGAAATAACTAGTTACAGGTGGGATCAGTCGAGAGGAAGAGCCAGTGCAGTGTCCCAGTGGAAGAAGAGACTCCCAGGCAGCACCCACTCACTTGCCAGTGCGTTTCAGCCTCTCCGAACGGAAGTTCTCGTAGTGCAAGTCTTGGGTCACCTCCTGCAGGTCCTGCATGTGTGTTCTGGAACATGCAAAGGGTTACTGAACACTCTGTCCTTCTCAGCAAAGGAAAGAAAATCCCCCCTTTTATCCTCTATTTCTGTTTTACCTAAGGGATGCATTCACCAGAACAGTAAACCCTTACAGACCAAGCCCCCATAAAGCCCCAGAACTCTGCTGTCACACTCCCTGGTCTTTAATTCACACCTCAGTGCCCCAGCACTGTTCTCCCCAGACCCAAAGCATGCTGTGGTCTTTGCAGCAATAACAACCTTGCAAAGACAGTTATTCCGAAAAATCCTTTCATTCCTAAAGGATCTTATGACTCTGAAGTGCTGTTAAGTATAATCTGTAACTGAGAACTGGGTGGAGCTCCTCGGCTGACTCAACAGCTGACACCACCTAACGATTCCCAATTGCCAAGGAAAAGAAAACCCCATTGCTCCCAATGCCCAGCAGAGGGCAATCCCTGCCCAGCCAGGCTGAATTTGGAACCACACTAAGGAATTCCATGTCCAACAACAGCATAACATCACTTTTTTAAAAAAAATCCCTGAAACCCATTTACGCAGGCAGAATATCCGTATCAGCTGCAATCAGAAAGGGGAGGGGCCTCACGTGTAACAAAGGGCTTCCTACGCTGCCAGGAAAACTGCACTTGGCTTTTAGGAATGCTTTTCACTTGGAATAATATTTTAAAAGCCTCCCTGCCCCGCTGTAACAAAACTTCAACTGAAATGTAAAGCCACCAAATCAGTTCACACAAAGGCATAAACCCACATGTATCTGGCAACGTAAAATACAGAGAATATTTTCTGAAGTGGGAGATCAGAGGATACAGCAGGGGACTAAAACCTCACTCTGCAGTGCCATGAGAGCTGGTTGTGAGTGAAGGAATTCACGCTGCTGTAGCTGCAGTCACTGTCACAGTTAGGTCAGCACCGGGACGGGATCGCTGCCCCGTTACTCACACGAGCATCGTGCGCAGCTTGAGGAAATCGTTGTGCTCTGGATTTTCAACCTCAACCACTCCCCAGGGATACAGGCGGCCTCGGATTTTTTTCCCCTTCACCTCAATTAGTTGGTTGGATCCAATAACAGCAAAGGGAATGCTTGCCTAGTTGAGACAGAGAAGAACAAGTTACTGGTTTGATTTTTCGTTGATTTCTGTACTTTGTCTTTTTTTAAAGAAAGCACGAAGACTTAAGGAACAGACAGGAGAGGGGGGAAAGAAATGTTGACAATGCTGTCTGCTAAAATCCTTCCACATCAGAAAAGCAACAAATCTTATTCCAGGCAACACTACCTCTCCTAATGAGCACCTGTAGCTTTGTTAGAATCAGTCTGAACAGAGGCACAGCAGGAAATGATGCTGTGCTTTAGGAACTTGAGGAACACTGGACTGCTGTTGGAGTACAGTCTGGGCAGAATGTGTCACCTGGCACAGCCTGCCTGGAGCACAGGCCTGCCTGGAGCACAGCCAACACTAACACTTCACATACAGGCTGAAGGACTGGACAGGGATTGCAGATACATTCTTCTACTTCTGCAAGTACCACAGCACAAGGAGGAAATGACTTCAGTAAAACCGTTATTATCTGATCGAACAGCAGAAAGTTGTTAATTAGTACACAACCATAACACTCTCTCCCTGTGTGCCTGTTAAAATGTTTGAGTCACAACACAGACTGCAAATAACAGTTCTTGGTGAACACTGGCTTTTCCCTTAGAAGAGAAGAGAAAGTCACAACACTACCTTTGGAATTCTGATGAAACAAAGATTGGAAGAAAAATTATTACAATTCAGAGTCAATATCCAAAGAAAACTGGAATTTTCAACACCTTGTAAAAGTGCCCTTAGGCATACTGTAGATTGAAGAACTACTGCAGCAAAATAATAAATTAGGAGTGAAACTTGCCTTTAAAACTCTAGTTTGCTCTTTAAACTCCTCATCTTCATCAGAATCTGCATCAGGGAGCTGATAAATCCTAATGCCATGTTCAGAAATCTCATCCAGAACCTGAAAGTTTACCAAAAAAAAATAATAAATTCTTTTTTTATCAAGAGATATTCAGTTAAAAACATCTATCACTGATTTACTAGTCTGTCACAAATATGCACCTGATTCAGTGTCCAAAGTGCCAAATAACACAGGCTTAAAGAAGGGACATTAGTTCCAGCATCAAAACCACTCACCCCATGTCAAAGTATATTTTTGTGCATTTGATGTGTACAAAAATTTAAAAGACAGCTCCGAATGCCTCTTGAATCAAAAAAGACAAAAGCTGATTATCCACTTAAAACTAGAGAAAGTCATTAAAAATGAGAGCATGAAGAGTGCTGAGGTTCCACAGGGCCTCTCTCCAAAGGCAGCTTGGATGTTTCAGCAGAAAAGGTGAACTCTGCAAACTTCCTAGAGCAGTTTTCCCTCAGGAGCTGCAGCTGTGACCCCGCAAACAGCACCTGGGCCAAGCAGCTGCACTACTGCACCAGTGAACTCTGAGAGGGGACACGGTTTGGGCTTGGAGGTCACTGTAAAAACATTCAGCAAGTCTGTGATGCCATTACTACACATACAACTGCAGATTAACTCCACAACACAAGTACAAGCAGACTTCAAACAGATGAGAGTCTCAATGAGCCTCCTCTGGCTCCTGTTGGGTTCCCCATCCTCTGTCGTGATGGCAGCCAACAGCTACGGTGTACATGAAACTTGTCCAACCAGAACGTGATTATCAAACAGCTGTTTAAAATCAAGCAATTCTCCAGACCATCAGAAGAGGAAAGACCATGTATGAAGCACAGCTATTCCCCTGACAGTGTTTTCCTGCCAGGTATACAAACATCCCCCGCACTCACACGCTGAATAAAACATCGTGAGCCTCCCCCTACACAGAGAGCAGTATTTTTTAAAGAAAGAAAGATGAGAATAAGTGTTGCCAAGAAGCAATTATCAGCTACCTTGACACAATGGCATTTAACTCAGTGCATGTCGTTACTTTCTGCAAAATGGGAGAGAATTAAACTGTCATCAAATGACAATAAAAGATGCACAGCTGGGACAGGTGGGGCAGTGCTGCAGTGTGATGATGCCTTTCAGCTGCATAAAACAAGAAAGCACATTTAACCTGCCCGAGATCTTCAAGATAAAATGCAAGTGAAACAATAACGGGAAAGCCAACAGCAAGGGGTGCTAGAATAATATATTACAGCTGTTAAACCTAGTGCTTTCCTGAAAGGAAAAAGAATTGCAATAAAAACAAACTGTATTTTATGGGCCTAACAATGAAACAGCATTTTGCTTCTTCAAATCTGAATTTTATTGGCCTCAGAGGATTCTGTGTTCTTAAAGATTAGCCTTCCCATGGGAAATTAAAAAAAAAAATCAAAATATTAGTTCCCCTCTCATGAAGTCATTCTTTTGAGCATGTTTCCTTAGCAGCCTTGCATGGCACAGCTTGTGAAACTGCCCTGCATTTCTTCCCACTCAAGAGTTTTAAAAAATAACTTTGAATTCCAGAAAGCCCAAACAGGAATTACTCCAAGCTGGGTTTCCTCTGCAAGCACCATAAGCTAATCTTGCTGCTCAGTCCACAGCGGCAAAACAAAAACATTCGACTTCAGATTGACGGCCAAATGGCAGAAACATCTAAAAAAAGGACGGCTTCAAGCTGCGTCAGCAAAGCAGCACTTTGATTCCTACTCTTGATTAGAGACTCTGCTGGCCAAGAGGCTTTGAGTTAGAACAATATACAGTAGCTTGGACTTTCAAAGCTTTGGAACCACATTATACATCTGACTTAATATAAACTCAGTTTGCAGAGTGACCTTTGCCAGTAGTACAAAAATAATGAAAGCTTGTTTACCTGTTTCCTAACCACTCCCTCAGAACTACAGATGCCATTCAGCTCCCTGTGCTCAGACAATGCTTAAATGTGGTGTCCATATGGCCAAGGTAAGACTGTTTTAGAGATTAGTTAGTTAAAAGTAACTTTGCTCCAACTAGAAAGAGCTGGACGTGGATTAGCACTGAATATGGTCACAAGAAGTTGCCTTCAAATCAATCTGTTCATCACAGGATATGTAAAGTGGGATTCATCCCCATCTTCCACAGCAAATGTACACCATAAACCTTCAATCTAACATTACTCACAGAACTGCACTGAAAAATAAGCAATTGCCAATTCATTGGGAAATGTTTGTTTGCCCCGCTGCCCCGTTTCAGCTACAGTCCAGTGTTAACAACACCGAGAGGCCTCTGTCAAACAGCTCATCCACCATGCTGTGCTTCACCCTCAGACAAACCATCAAGCAGCAGATAAAAAGAGCACAGATAAGAGTCCCCAAAAAATTACAGCAAGTATTGAAACCTAGCAAGACTATGTTCTCTTTATTTCACCTAAGAACTGCTTTTGTGAAAGATGACTGTAGCTAGAACCTATTTAATTCAGTTTATTTTACGTACTTGAACTGTTAGAGCAGAACATTCAAATTTCCAGTGAATTATATTGTAAATTATTAATGTTCCACTTAAATGCCTCCTTAAAATCTTTCAACTTCATTCTGGTCCCAAATGCTGAGCTGACAAGCAAGCACCTATGAAAAGTGAGCTGAAGTACACTGCTGAAAGACCAAATACAGTTCCTTTACAAAAAGCAGCAGCTCCACAAACAATATTACTCTGAGATAAAAGTCTTTCACCAAGTGGGTACAGACACAGAAAAAGAAAGGCAAAACCCAGCATAATCAGCCACATTCCTGCTTTAAGACTTCCCTGAGACTTCTTTCAATTTGCACACAGTGCACCTGTCATTTCCTTACAGCATTTGTGGAGGAACAAAACAGGAGCTCGAGAGCCTGGACAGAATTTCTCCCAGCAAGATCTAGAGGTCCTTTTTATCTCAATCAATGGACTGTTTTTAATTTCCTTCCTCCTTTCACCTCGTTGCCCATATGCTGGTCACTCCTCTATAAATACCTCTCCCCCCCTTCAGTGGATGTTTGTCTTTGCAGACAAGGCTCATTCAGTCACAACTGTCCCCACTTTAACTTCCTCGGAGAGAGGATTTATTCCATTTCTCGGGCAAGTTTTGTGACATCACTGAGCTTTATACAAACACAACAGCAATGCCAGCAGTGCCTCACCTTGCCAAACTGCACTACCCATGCTCACACCTGTCACTGTGGCACTGGTTCACTCCAAAGAGCCCCAAACAAATCTTCTCACTCGGGGTTTATTCAGCCAATGTGCTGATTTGCAGGCATGATTTTAACTATACTGTTTCCCCAGTTACATGAAACTGTAGTGCCTCTTCAAGGAAGCAGAAAAGCACTCCCACAAGAAAGCCCTTGGAATAAAATCAGTAACATCTAAAGGCCTATGGAAAGCCAGAGGATCACAATCAAAACAACTGTCATGAAATGTAATACAGAAGATTAAGATGTAATCTTACCATGAAAAGGTTTCCTTTGGTGTAAAATACATTCCAAAGGTACTAATTATCTCTACTCAAGGGGTAAGTTATTAAACTCGTATAAATTCACAGGATTGTAGGGTTTGAATCTGTTAAGACGTCACAAGTTCATGTATTGGGTCTGCATCAACTGGTAAAGCACATCAGCCTCCAGTGATGATTTCCCACCCCACACTTCCTGAACATTATGTCCTTGCCCCATAACATTCCCTTCTCTTTAGTTTGAAATCACTTTCTATTTGGCTTTAACACTGCATGGGCTGCTCTGTTCCCCTGATCAGTGTTAGACCTACTCTTCTCTTCAGCCTCTCCCTCTCCTTCAGCGTCAGTGTGTCAGCCTTGGCAATCACAGGCACGATGTTGACTTTTCCATGGAGGGCCTTCATGAACTCTACATCCAATGGCTTCAGCCTGCCAACAAACAGAAACAAATATTTTAAAAAGGCACGGAGTTTTGTGGTGTTTGCTTTTTTAACAGACTGAACGTATCAAAAACTATTTCCAATGTCTACATAAACAGTATCTCCATAACAAATGAAGTCAGTGCCCTTTGCTTATCACCTTGGTTGTGTAAAGCTAGAGTTGTAATTAAAATTGCCACTATAAGATAAACTGCATATTAAAAGTGCTTATGTTTCTGGGTGATAAACCAGAATATTAGTACTGACTGATTTAAGACAATATTAAAAGTCAGAAAGGGGACAAAGGAGAGGAGAGCATTAATCCCCAAAAGACCATTTTAATTGCATTGGCTTACTGACAGGTTGGGAAGCAACTCAATGAACAGCTGAGTTACCAGTCCAGGTAATGAACAGAGTTATGAGCAAGCTATAATCCCCTAAAATGCAAAAGCTCCAGAGTGTTCTCTTACCCGTGCCCAAAAGGAGAGATGAAGTAAAAGCAGCAGTGCACTCTGTTGTCTATGATGTGGCGCCTGTTCAGCCCACTCTCATCGTGCAGGTACCGCTCAAACTGGTTGTCGATGTACTGGATAATTGTTTTGAAGCTGTGGTATGGAGGAGGGGGGAGAGAGAGGCATCTTACATCAGCCTTCAGATAATAAAAGAAGAATCATGAAAATATAAGAACAGCAGGAGAATCACACTTTTATTAAAAACATTTCTGTTACAAAAAAATTCAACTTCCTAGCATTGTACCTAGTACTGAGGGAAAATATTTTGGTAATGCCAAAAGATGTTTTCCTAACAACCATCAAGTGGCTACTTCTGCCCAGAGCCACGTTGTTCACTGCATAGAGTTCAAGTGCAAGCTCAGAAAAAAGCACTCAGTGCTGAGACAACACAGGCAGGAACAGAAGACTGAGGATTTTTCTGCCTTTTTTTCTGGGGGCAGGGGATGAGGATTTGTTTTTAGACCAGCTGACAAATGACATATCCCGGATATCCTCTTCACTTACAGCCCTGACCCTAGAACCAGGTTTCTGCAGTTACCTATGAAAATTCTGGTATTCCAGTCTGTTTGAATGAAGTACATTTGCAAGTCATGCACTTAAGCATCACATGATTTATTAAGCTAGTTTTGTTACCTTACAGAATCCTTGTCTGTTGACAAAGAAAAGTAATTCCTACTTAGCTGAAGGCAATTTAAAATATTCCCTACAAAGAAGTAAAGGAACACAAAATCTGATGACACTGATTACTGAGATGCAAAGAGCAGTGACTAGAGAGAGAAAGCACAATGCATCACTAAGGAGATCGTTTTAAGCTATTCCAGAGCATGCAGACACCTGCAAACATCATTAACACAAAAGGACACTTTATATCAAGTACTGGAGGGGAAGGGAAATGAACACACAGATGGAGATAAGATTAGGCAGATGACTGCGTGTCATGAACATGGCTTAAACTACTTGGGGAAAAACTACGTAGGGAGCTTGACTTGAAAAATAGGAATGTCCACATTTCTGCTGCTGAGAAAGCGCAAACTGGACCGAGACATTTAAGGGGGAAACAGACAAGATAAAGAAAAAACAATCAGTGATCTGGCAAAGGAACACAGAATGCTGGCAAACTCTGCAACAGGCAGCAACGGGCAACCCAGGCTGCATGGCTGGAAAGATGACAGTCAATGAAAGTAACGACAGGAGAGGTCCTGGAGGGAATTCGATTTTCCAGAGTTGAGTAAGCTTTTGGACTGAGAAGGAATAAATCCACAGCAGCATATATATATATATATATATATATATATATATATATATATATATATATACACACACACACATTTAATCTTTGCAGGATTTGGCTGTCCTAAGTCATACTACAGAGGACACCACAGCAAAACATGGAATTTATGGGGTTTGACCTTAGTGCTGCTCTTTTAAAAGCCAGCATCTTGATACATAAACGGGTTGAAATACAGCAACACAGTTTATGTTCCTGTTGATCTTTGATCCTCTTAGCTGGTAAAGGGTAATGAGACTGAAGACATACAAAAATCAGGTCAGAAAGCAAGCACTAACAATGGAAAGAACTCTCACCCGTTTCTCTGGCACTATCAGTGGTTTACGTGCAGTTCTCTAGCTCTAACAGCTATAACTTTCCCAACAAATACGGTGTTAGTGTCCTGTACCTCCTGACTTCCGGGAAACACCTGGCTGATACCCCAGTGCTGTCATTACTGAGGAGACAGCACATCCTGGACTGGAACACCAACAACACAACCACTGCATTTAAACCCACTGGGGGAAAATGAACAATATTATCAACCTGCCAAACCCCACAGAATATCATTTAAGCCAGCTTAAAAAACCCCAAAGTTTAGCATCAGCCAGAGAGCAGCTCTCCAAGAATGACCTGTGACACTGCAAGCAAGGTGAAACAAAGCGTACAATCAGCACTATCTAACAAGTTCACCTGTAGACTGGTTGTGTCAGCCCTCCTCTGGAGGCCAGACTGCACAAAATCTGTGCATCAAGCAACTTTTTTCCTCCCCTGATTAGATCCTCTCTCTCCTGTCTCATGAGAGATGTTACCCCAAGGACATGCTCCTCTCGTGACCCCTACGTACTTTTGCATGGCCAAGACGTCGAATGCGTCAAACCTCCAACCACCAAGAACTCTGCTGATCTCCAAACATGCTTAAACTGCTGCCATGAGCAATTCTAGGGGTGCTCTGACTGTAGAATACAGAACTAACACTGAAGCTTCACACAGCATCTAAAAAATTATCCCTGTGGTTAACTGTGGTTCTCCTCCACCTTCCCTTACAGGCTGTTTAAAGTACAATGATGTCTGTTCAAAAATAGCCTTAGTAAATTCATCACCCTGACAAACAAATCGCATGCACAAATTGCGGCCTTCCCAAAAAAAGGGCTTCATAAATCTTGGATCACGATCAGTACCATCTACCGGTTAACCGTGACTGCAGGAAATGCTCCTGAATACAAACTGGAGTTCAACAGCACGAACTTGCTCCTTCCTCTGAACTACCAAGGAAGGAAGGTGGCTGCACTGAGTTTGTCTTCGCTGCAGATCAGAACAAAGGGTCTGTCCATCTGAGTCCCTGGGACATCCTGGAAAGATTAACAGACTTGGTCAAATATGACTCACAGTCTTTTTGTGTGACATAAGAAAGTTCGACTAAAGAGGTGTCATTAACTGCATCTTTTTGTTTTGTAGTAAGCAAGCAAGCACTACTTGTTCCTGTCGTGTATTTTGATGTTTAAGATTTGCCCCAGAAAACCACGCACAAAACAGTAAATTTTTCTCGTGGGTCTGAATCACCACGCAGGGACTCTATTCAGCAAACCTCCAAAGAGAAAGGGGGAAAATCCCAACACGTAGGTCTCTAAGAAACATCTTGAGAGAATAAACAAAGGGCATTAGAACACAATCAACAGGAAGAGCTCTCAGTAACACAATGCACAGGCTGCTCAGCTCTGGCTCCAGCGGAAGGAAGCTCTAGTCAACAGTGCACAAAATAAGCAAGACCATGGTGCAGTCCAGAAAGATGCCTTTGTGCTATTCCAAAAGTTCTTTTTTTTTTTTTCAACTTACTGAAGTAGGAAAAGTGGGAGGAAAATAAAAATCTCACTAGAGCTTCACTTTCAAACTTTCATTTAATGTCTTATGGAACTTCCCTGCCCTCACTTTTGCTGTGTTCCTACATACATAGCCTAGAAAGAAGAGAAAAGCCCTGATCACAGTGTTCTTCAGAACGCTGCAGGTAACACAGCATTCTGTCAGTGCAGGACTACAGCACAGTCTAGTAGCATTACAGATATTTATTTTATCAGGTGATCTTGAACTCATACTGAAGGACTCTAGTCAATCTGTATTAGTTTTATGCCTCCTCCCCCTGCACAGTGACACTGTTTGCCTTTGGTTTACCACCACCGCCAGAAAAAAGTGTCAGATGTCAATGGTTAAGCAAAATATTATTAGCACTTCTTAAAAGACAATCATGTGGACATTCAAAATTCAGCTTCTAGTTGCACTGGAGCAATTCAGGCATCCTCGTGAGCACAGTAATACATTTCATCTTTACTTGAAAAGAGTTATCAGTTTTCCATGGCAGAGGTGAATAATTGCCTGAGTATGATTATTTGGAAATTACATTTTGTTACAAACTGCCCAGTTCCTTCCTAGCTATTTTGTCTTTTTTCACAACCTTTATGCTAAAGCAATTATGTATGTTGTGTAGTGGATCTGTTGACAATTACTTCAGCCTTTGAAGACCACCAGCAGTATTTAGCCCAGAGAGAGCTAAGTAGTAACTTCACCATAAAAAAATAACAGCAGCCACCCAAATTGCTAATAGTACATATAAACGACAGGGAATGAAAAGTACTGTCTTAAAAACATGGAAACTGGATGGCCAGAGACACAGAAAGTCAAAGACAAACAGAAAATTCCCGCCCTTCTGAATTCCACCCTGTTGGAATGGCCATGGAGACAAAGAGCTGACTGCAGATGTCAGAGAGCCTTCCTGGAGGAAAGGCCATTCCTTTTGAGGCAGAACCATCCAGAGCCTAGAGAACCCCAACCAAACCTCCTAAAAACCGGAGACAGCGGTTAGGAAATTGAAAGTGGGAGTTGCAGAACGTCACAGACACTGGAGCAGAGCTTGTGAAGACACACACTCTATTAACAAAGCAGCATTTCCACACATACCAGTCCTGGCTGTTAATGGCATCTCCATATCCTGGTGTGTCAACTACTGTTAAACGCAGCTTCACCCCTCGCTCCTCTATCTCTACTGTGGAAGCTTCGATTTGAACTGTCCTCTCTATTTTCTCTAAAATAAAGGAACATTGGCATTGTTATTACACCTATCCACTGCTGCAGAAACCCCAACAGAGGAGGAGCTGCCATCTGGAGAGTGTTGGAACCTACACAACATGAAATACTTTAAAAAAAGAGAACAAGCTGGCAGGTCAAATTGAACACCGCGTTTTTGTAAATAGAAGGCAGCAATGCACTAAAAGGGGGGTTACTCATAACCATGTGCAAAAATAAAGTTTGAATACTCAAAAGCATGCTGGACTGTCAAAAGGCAGTTACACCTCTAACCAGGAGTTAAGGCATTAGAGGAAATGGGAGCAAAGCCACAGTTAGGTATATGGACACCTAAAAGGCTTGGGTGCCATTTTTTAATAACAACTGATGAAGAAACAAAAGCTGAGTCTTTGAAAAGAAAAAGAAATGAGAAAATGACAACTCAACAAAACAAAATATAATTTGGAGGATTAAAATACATCTAGACAGCATGAAGAAAGGGTGTCATGGGTGAGGTTATCAGAATGGAGCAATGTTAACTGAAAGGACATGAAGTTGTATAGGATGTGTGCTGGAGGAACTGCAAAACCACATTTACCTGCAGCTCCAGGAATATAACGCTCTGGATAAAGATCAGTCAGGAACAGACTGTTAATTAAAGTGGATTTTCCTAAGCCAGACTCACCTACAAACAAAATAATTCAGGTTATTAGGCATATAAATGTCTTATTCCAAGCTTTTTAAAACCCCTCATCCTTCTTCAGGCCCACATTATGGAGGAAAAATAATCTGTTCATCAGGATCCACCCTAGCTTTTGATATGAAAACATCAAAGGTTCAGCTAAGCACTTTGAAAACACCGGAAAAACAACCCTCCAGTGTTTTCATGAACTTTACATGAAAATTTCAAGTTTACCATAATAAATGTCACAATAAAAGCTGAAAGGTCATGCAGCACTTTGGCTGTAGATCTAGAGATAGTTCAGTTACTTAAGGGAAATCAAAACTTTTTTATTTAAACTTACAAAAATTGGGAGCTGTAGCTCTCCCATTGGAAATTTCTGAGAGCTTTGTGGTTTTCCTAAGCTAGAAACTGAACCTGGAACAGGGTGAGGAAGGAGAACGACTAAAGCAACCATAAACTAACAGTCAAGGTTTGCACCCTTACAGCTGAGCCTGTTCTAGGAAACCCAAAACCATTCAAAAGTCACCTGAGAAGTTTCAAAATTCTGTAACTTCAAGTCATACAGATTTTGTCCTACATCAAAGTAATAAACTTGTAAATGTAACTACTAAATCTGAGTTTCAAAACAACACTTTTTTCCTAACCCAAGGAATCAAAAGAGTCAGCATTTAGAACAATTGACTATATTATTCTAGATGCTACTAATCTGCTCTTGGAAATGGAAGAGTTATCTCTCATCACAGACTACATGAAACAAGAACTCTACACTTAGCACAAATTGCCCATTTATCTCACAAACGCTGCTGAACACTGCCACCAGATAATCCTAAACAGCACTACAGAGCACAGGGGAAAAGATGGAAGTGTTCTGCATCTCTTCTCATTTTCATTTTTCAACAACTGCTACAGAAAAGTGACAGTACTGTGGGCTCCCTTTGCACCTGTATTTATATATGTATATTAAACTGATGCAATGCAGATATAATTCAACCGTCACTTAGAAGACCTTTGTGCCCAAAGGACTCTCCATCAAAGACACAGATGCTCATTGACAGAACAGGCAGGGTTTATTATTATTTATTAAATTACAGGTTTATCTATGACACAAAAGTGAGCCAGTACAGAACAGCAGCAAACACAACAGCAGCATCACCATTTCAACAGCAAGATACTGGCCACGTGCATTCAAGCCTTGAGTCGGGGAAAAAGAGTCAAAGGAAGATTAAACAACTACCCCTATCATCTGACAATGAGTCAGGAACACAGAAATGTCCTGCTGGCTCAAAGTCATCATCTCTAATCACTACAAATATCCCCGGGAAGTACAGAGGTTCAAAGCTTTTTCTTCTGTGTGACAACCCATTGCTAATAGGAAGAGAGATACATCTCTGTCAAAGAAATTTTGTTGTTGTTGTACAGCAGTCAAAAATACTTAAAGAAGTGCCTTACCAACCACCATCAGTGTGAACTCAAAGCCCTTCTTCACAGATTTCCTGTGCACCTGGTTGGGCAGGTTAGCAAAGCCCACGTAGCCTGCCGAGTCGGAGAACTGAGGAGGAAACACAGGTTGGGTATAAATGAGACCCTCTGCCCCCTTAAAAGTTGAAAACAAGTTCAGCTGATTCCACACAGTAAGGTGCAGTCCATGAAACAGGCCCCTGGACCAAGCAGGCTGATGTGTCAACAGAAATCAGGGAAATACCTTGGGCTACACAAACAAAAGTCTCCCCTTGCATAAAATCAAGATCTGCAAGCTTGCAAGAGCACATTGTCATCAATCTTAAGATGTAAATATAGCTAAAAATAGAAAGAAAAAATCTGTTCAAATGTAGTATTTGCTGCTACTATCTGCTATAAAAATAATGGATATGCTCCCAGGCAAAACACAGGGACATTGTACCAGTGTAGGGATTACCGAGATTACAATCCCACAGAGATGTACCTTTTGCTTGATAAGGTGCTCACCTATCTTCACAATCTTTAACTTCTAACACAAAAGCA
Organism: Empidonax traillii; assembly: GCF_003031625.1. Classification (NCBI taxonomy): domain Eukaryota; kingdom Metazoa; phylum Chordata; class Aves; order Passeriformes; family Tyrannidae; genus Empidonax; species Empidonax traillii. Next base: position 1,825,438 of record NW_020955554.1, read on the forward strand.
GGAAAAAGAAACATGCCTGAAAAACTTATCAAAGAGATCTGGGCTATAAACAGAGCAGGCTGCTTCACCAGCTGTTACCCATTGACTGAAAACCTGGTAGGAGCCTAAATGAGAACTGCAGCCACTTGATCGCAGGACCTATGAACTACCTGCAATCAGAGGTTTTCTTCACAGATGAATTTACGATGAGAACAGTTTTTATACAATGCCAGACACTTCCAGTGGGGCAGGGGATACAGCTTAAAAGGTAATTATTTATTTGCTAACAATCCTCTTAAAGCCCACCCAGGTGTCAAAGGCAGTTTCCTGAGGTAAAATACCATTTTAACTGTGGAAGCAAACACAGGCAAACACCAGGAAGCCTCTGACGAGAGTCACATGCAAGCTCCGTTTCTACTGAACAGTTCCTTTAAGGAACACATCTGCAGCAATAAGGGATCATTTATTCACAATTTTACCCCTTCATTAAAACCATGAGTATTTTCAGAAGCTGAACAGATTCTAAACAAAATTTTGGCTAGGCAGCCATCTCTTTACCTTCACTTTTTCACCTGACTGAGACATGTTTCGTCACTCCGAGTTTCAGACACTGGGGAGAGAAAAGCCATAGCACACATTAGCTGACTTCAAGATTACATTCATTTTAATTCTGAACTGATCATCTGCATATAAAAATCACATTCTATTCTAGGAGAATGAAATGTCACATACTCAAGGATTACCACAATAAACAGGCCACAATCAAAATGTCTGCTGCTGAAATCCTTACACAGGATTTTCAAAGCCAGAATACTTAATTTAAATACTTAAAAGTTTCAAAACAGAGGTATTCCTTTAGAGGGAAAAATATTAAAATTCAGTATCACAACAAACTTTCATCCATCCTGTCTTTAGAGAAGGAAAATTATCAACTGAAAGCTACTACTGAGTATGCATGGCACTCCTGATGGGATGCTTTTTTAAGTTCTCTGATTCTGCAATTAGCTAATGAAACCTGAAACTGAAATATTCTCTGTTCCCAACCATGGTTGGAATATAACAGCACAAGGAAATCCTTTTTCTTTCAATTTTTACCCTTCTGACTTACTATCTTTCTCTTAAATATGGTTTACATCCAGGTGAACGTAATGTAACTGTTCTCCAAAAATGACACAATAATTCCCACGAGAACAGGACAGCCACATGATTCCCACGTAAGGGTCAGAACATAACATTATTCCCACTCACTTCAAAGTCCTGTTGCTGAAAAGGACACACTTGGCTGACCCATTCTGGGTGTGAAAACTCACCCTGACGTGAAGAACGATCAGAAAGATTTGTTCTCTGGTTTCAGACACCCAGATGAGCTGGGTGTTGGCAAGCCCTTATCTCTTTAGCCAGGGATGTCAGCTGTGCTGTAGATGAGTTAGCAGGGCAGCAGAGGGGCCCTTTCACTCAGAGCAGGGACAGGAAACACTCAGGTGGCAGGAGCACTCCTCAGCTTGGTCTGCTGGCAGTGCAGCCCTGGCCTGGGAAAGCAGGGAAGTGACCTGTGCAGCACCTGTGTGCTCAGGCAGAAACACTTTCCTGTGGGGCAGCAGGAGTCATTTTAGCAGGATACAGGCCACTTTCTGACACTGCCTTTTGGACAGTCAAATCCTAGCAGAGACACACTCTGGACTGAGGAAAAGCAAAGTTAGCGTAATTGCCACTTGGAGTTTTAAAGCAAACACGTTTTCAGCTCCCATGGCATTTCCTTCGCCCTGCAGCAGCATTTCAAGTCCTGGCAGCTGTGCAGATGCCAGCCACCCTGGAAGAAAAGAAGGCCTTTTCTTCCCCGACTACTTTTCCCCCATACCCAGCTTGGTTCCTTGCTAATGAAAGCCTAATAAAACATCCACTGCCTGGAAAATAGGGAGGTCCTGATCCTACCCATCTTCTGGCAGCCCCTAACTGGGTATTCCTCAAAACAGGCTGGGAAACTGTTAAGAAACCCTTAAGAATAGTTTTGAAAAAACAGGGCTTATTTTTCTTTGACCAATATGCAAGGGCTCACTCCAGCCTCCAGCCAACCACTGGCAAACCATATTCACCTCAAATCTTCCTCTGACCAAAAACTTTCTGTAGCCAAAGCTGCAGCACAGCTGCTCTGATCGCATCATGACTGCAGCAACAGGCAGCCAGGTGGTCATTTCCCACTATATTATGTTAGAGTAGAAATATTCTAACTAAAAGTTACCTCAACAACACACACACACACATACACACAAAAAAAAACACCCACAAAAAACACCTGCTGTTCCACAACACTTATTAAGGCCCCGGGGTTCATTGGGGAGCTCAGTTTACTCAGCCACGACACTGCAGTTCCTAATACTGCCCTCGTGAGGTTTGCTCGAAAATCATTCCACCAGCCCCCTTCCCTGGACAGCACATGTGCTGTCCTCCCGAGGCCTTCCCATTCAGTACAAATCATACGTTATCACTTGCAAAACGCCCCTGTTCAATCTCCTCGCTGGGCATCAGTGACCCTGAAATCCAGAGCCGTCTGCACACAGCTGAGGCAAACTGCAAAACCGTGAGAGGGTGAGCCTCTGACTGCACTCTGGGCAGTCCCTCCACTGCAAACAAACTGCAATATTTAATTTCTCATCCGTTTTCCAGAATAAAACGTACAAAAAGCACAACTAAGGCAAACCAGAACCTGTTCTGTTCTCTTTAGATTTTCCAAGTCCTGTTTCAATCAGTACAAGATAAGCAAAGCAGCACATGCAAAACAGCACACAGAGAAAGGAATAGTAAGATACAATTGCAATAACTTGCAAAAAGCAGAGAAACTTTATTTGTAAATAATTCTGGGCCCTATCTAAGAGGCCTAGAAGGAGAAAAGGACACTGTGCTCCAGTACAGGAATGTCCAGATCTGTTTTCCAATGGGGCACAATGTAGCAAAGTTTCATTTCGGATCCCAGCAAATTCCTCTCCTGAACAATGTGATGTCTGGCAACCAAAGGGAGCAAACGGCCACTAAGTCCAGCTCCAGCTCCTCCTCTGCAAACACAGAGCCCTGGAACGTGCCATCCCTCCCTCTTCTGCTGAGAACAGTATTCCGGTGAGAGAGAAAGAGAGGGGAAGGAAAATGGGTCATTTCCTTTGTTCCTGTCAGGATGCAAGAAGTAAACTGTTAGCAACAGGCAGACTGGGAGCTTCTTAATAGGAACCACACAAAGCAAGCACCAAGAAACTTGTTTCCATATAAGGATATCAAACAACATTTTTAAAGAATCACTTCAGAGTGACCTTACAACCATCTCTACAAGCAGAACAGCCCTCCCCATGTCTCAAATGAGGCTTCTTTCTTTCCATCTGAGATTATCTAATTCTGATGCTTTTTCAGAAGTATTCAATAACCTAACAAAGAACTACAGAAAGCAGTAAAGATGTAAGCGGGTTTCCCAGGGCTGGAAACGGTCTCAAAAACATCAGTAGTCTGAAGTCACTTTTCAGACTCAAAGCAGACAGAGAAACACCAGGAATATGTCAGTGAAATACCAGTATTTGCAGTTTCTCACAAAAAGCACTACAAAACCCCAGGAAGAAATGTCAGAGACAAGTACTGAAGCATATCAATAAAAATAAAAAAAAAAAAAATGTAACTTTGCCAAGTGTCTTGCACATAGAGAAACAAAGAAGTTACTTGAAAATCAGACATTTTCTCACTGTATTCCAAGCTGGATACAGGGATACAAATACAAAGCAGTTAACTTTTTTTTTTTTTGATAGCTAACTCATTCCAAGTTGTGTGAATCACTGAATTCTACCAAACAAGTGTGTCCAGCAGAGCCTGTCCTGTGTGTCATGCTTTGTTCCTGACACATCCTCATCTCTGAGGGGGGGAAACCCCTCCCCATCACTCGCCCTGGATCAACAATCACAGATGATTTCATTTTCCTCATCAGAAACAGGTGTTACCAACTGAAGGAATTCTCTTTTAAACATTAGCCATTCTGCATTACTCTCAGGAAAATGACTGTATCGTTTCCACCAAGTTCAGAATTGACAGCAAATGCCACAAGCCAGCTGTGACCTTTGCAGGCAGACCACCCCAAGCATGAGCCACTGCTCTGGCTCTGCACTAGAGCTCAGTGCTCACAAGTCCCACAGACTTCACTCTGGTGCTGGATTTGAGCCAAGGACACTCCACACAGATTATTACTGGGAATGCATCAAAACCTGGAACATGCCTGGGACTTCCCAGCACACATGCACAGCACAAGGAGCAAGGACCGGGCAAGTTAGGGAGACCCACCTGTGTGAGCACTGGTCAGGAAAAAGCAATGCATGAATCTAAAGCTCTGATCCTAAATATTTTATTTAAAGTTCCATTTCAACAGTAACACAGTACTCTAGACACCTTCTTTCCTTGCTGTATCAGCGAACAGTTACTTAGAAAGCACAAAGGAGGCAGTGATACTGTTCTCATGAACAGCTTTAGGATGATGTGCTTCCTATGCAGACAGCTTTTGATGATATTTTTGCAGTTACTGTGTCAGAAAATTACTGTGAAACAGACCTGAAAACGTGAAAAGCAGGGACTTTTTCAGACGAAAAAACCAAACATATTAGCCACACTCACTCATCAGGACACAGGTAGCTCTGCCTCGCACCCACAGAATTTAGGTACAGTTGTGTACATACTGGCAACGCACAGCAAACTGATAAGTTTATATTTTAAATCACTTCCAAATCACGCTCAAGTCCCGTGACACCATGAAGTCTCCGACCTGCACGTGAACAATAACGAAAGCCTAAACAGGACCAAACTCAAACAGCAAGGCGGTGGTCGGGTGTGAGGCCGCCCCAGCCCCGCGGCTGTGCCCCCTCAGCAGCACAGCCCGCTCCCGCCGCGGCGGGCCTGGAGCCAGCCCCGGAGCTCCAGCCCCGGAGCTCCATCCCCGGCCGGCCTGGAGCCAGCCCCGGAGCTCCATCCCCGGAGCTCCATCCCCGGAGCTCCATCCCCGGCCGGCCTGGAGCCAGCCCCGGAGCTCCATCCCCGGAGCTCCATCCCCGGAGCTCCATCCCCGGCCGGCCTGGAGCCAGCCCCGGAGCTCCAGCCCCGGAGCTCCATCCCCGGAGCTCCATCCCAGGAGCTCCATCCCCGGAGCTGCATCCCCGGCCGGCCTGGAGCCAGCCCCGGAGCTCCATCCCCGGAGCTCCATCCCCGGCCGGCCTGGAGCCAGCCCAGGAGCTCCATCCCCGGAGCTCCATCCCCCCCGCAGCAGGCCGGGCACCCCGCGCCAGGGCCGTGCCACAGCTCACGGTGCCTGCGGCCCGAGGCGGCCGAGGATCGGAGCCCCTGCCCCGCGGATCGCGGCTCCTCCCTCCCCGTACCGGCGGCACTGACCGGGCCCCGCCCGGGCCGAGCCCCGCGGCGCTGTGCGGGCAGAGGCCGCGCCGGGCCCGTTCCCCGTTCTCACCTGAGCCCTCAGCCCTGAGCCCTTAGAGCCGAGCCCTCAGCCCGGAGCCCTCAGCGCTGAGCCCTCAGCCCCGACCCCTCCGCCTGCGGCCGCTCCGCCGCCCGCCAGGCCGCGATCCGCCCGCGTCCCACACGCCACCGCGGCCGAGCGCCCGCCTACCCGCGCGGCTCTGCGGCCCGGCCCGGCCCGGCGAGCAGCCAGAGCAGGGACCGAGCGGCCCCCGCCCGGCCCGGGGAGCGGAGCGGGCACTGCACGGAGGAGCGGAGCGGGCACTGCACGGAGGAGCGGGCCGGGCCGAGCCGGGCTCTGTGCCCTGAGCCCTGTGCCCTGAGCCCTGAGCCCTGAGCTCTGTGCCCTGAGCCCTGAGCTCTGTGCCCTGAGCCCTGAGCCCTGTGCTCTGTGCTCTGTGCCCTGAGCCCTGTGCTCTGTGCTCTGTGCCCTGTGCCCTGCCCAGGTCGGGCCCTGGGCCCTGCCCGAAGTCCTCCGCCTGCAGCAGGGTTAGCGATCTGCCCTCCGTGCAAACCCTGTCGCAGGTGAATAGCCACGGGGAAATCCAGCTTTGGGCTGTCACGCTGTGTGTAACATCAGCTGCTTGGTTTTCAGCTGCTCATTGACGCAGGGAGCGAAGTGTCCTTGTTTTACTGCACTATGCCCTTCCCTCACAGCATTCTTGGGGACTCCAGCAGACAAACCTGGGGTGTCAGTGATACCTGCAGAGTACAGAAATAAATCCCTTTCTCACAGGGAAACTGTTAAACAGCTCAAACACTCAACACTGTCTAAGCTAAAACAGTTCAGGGAAGGCTTTTTCCAGCCTTCCACCTGCAGGAACTATGTCCAGGAAAGTTCCTGGCAGTCCATGCACACGTTCTGCAGAGGGCAGTTTGTATGTGTGGCCCAGCAGCAAATTTTTTGACTTAAAATTCTGAACACCAAGCAGCACGTTTCTGTTTTTTCTGCATTTCCATCCATAAAGCAGAGTTGCAGCTTACAACAGGAAAACGTGGAAGTGAAACAAATGCTGCTGAAGGCAGAGTGGCATTATTTGCTAATTCGCATTGTGCTCATATTATCAGCTGTGCATTGATGTAATCTGAGTAAGAACCAGATAAAAGCCAATGAAAGCACAACCAAATCCCATTTCCTGGGACAAAGTGTAATGTTGTGACACCGAGTTCTGTTTCGCAGTATGTCCTTGGAGGAGTTAAAAGATGGAACTTCAGTCTTCTTTAGAAATTAAGGTGTTATTTAAAATGACTCCATGGATTTCCATACAGGTGTGTGGTACTATCACCAGAGGAACAACCAAGGCAGTTTTCTTCTTTCACTAAATTAGAACACTGTGATTGCCACAATGTTTTGCACACATGCACTGCTATTACAGGTAAGTCCCATTTGAAGAAATGATATTAACACAGACAATGCCAAGCCACAGACTGCCATCAGCACAGAGTCAAGTGGAAGTCTGTGCCATCCCATGACTGTCACTCCTTTCCTGTGGCAGGATTTAGTGCAATGGGTGAAACAGCCTCCAGTCGTTATTGAGGCAATAGGGATGGATTTCCCAGGCCATGGCGGGATCAGATCGCTGATCAACTGTCACACAGAACGTTCAGGGAAGTCACAGTCCTCCTCAAAAATCCCACTGTGCCAGAGTGATGTAAGGAAGGGCAGCTGGGGTAAGAGCAGAGGTCGGCTCCAGGCAGAGCCCTGCTCTGCAGGGCCCAGGAGCAGATGCTGAGGATCAGATAAAAGCAGCTCCGTGCCTGTTTCCTTCCGGCGCTCTGGAGCTCGGCAGCTTCCTGCGCCAGGGGTTTTATCTCGATGGTTCTGTCTTCCATGAATTTTTCTTCTTGCTTTTTGAACCCATCTCAGCTCCTGGCATTAAAGAGCATCCTGTGACAGTGAGTGTTACAGTGTGTTATGCACCTGGAGAAAACGCGCTTTTGTGACTTTCATAACCTGTTATGAGGCTCGTTATGAACCACAATTGTAGGAACTCCAAGCAGCAGAACTGGAACCATTTGGGGTGTGGCTAAGACATGCTGAGAACTGCAGGCACCTCCAGCAAATGCAGGCCCACAGAACACATACTGCATGTTCCTGGCCTCTCACCCCAGTGTTAGCAGAGGTGCAAACAGAAGAAATGGTTCTGTTGGAGACTGTTCTTCCTAAATGGTTAAATAGTCTAGAAAAGTTCATGCTGTGAACAGCAGTGACTGTGAATCACTCATTCCCAGAATTATTATTTCTAAAAGAATTTTGTTTCATTCTTCCCTTGGAAGTTCCAATGCCTTTTATAGAAGTTCCTGATACATCTGGGTTTACATTATCAAAAGCACAAAGTCCTTCCTTGAATTCAAATATTAACTTTGTGTGGAGTCACATCTTAGCAAGTTAGAAATACCTCATCCATTCAGCAAAAGACATTATGTGTCTTTTGTTCTGGTCCTTACCAGAGAAAATGGTGTCTTACTGATTATAATAAAATAAATACAAGCATATAACTGAAAAATAGATTGAGTATTAAAAGATAAAACAACTCCACGTTCCATGGCATTATTTTTTTTACATTAAAGAAAAAAATTTATGCTGCTTAGACAAAATAAAACTGTCTTTTTTGAATTGCAGGATCTCTTTTTACTTATCTTTTAATTCAGTCTGTTCCTCACATAGCTGAATGTTTGAAAGTTGAGCCTAAAATGTTGTGTGATTGCTTTGATGACTGCTCTATAAAAGCAATTCATGAAGATATTGGCCCACTGCTGTAAGACACTGAGCATCTTGAACTCTCCCAATCCTCCCCGGAGATAAAATTACACAAATCCTGGTTAAACAACTTCTTCTTATCCATATGCATAAATTCTTTTCATTTCCATAAGGTTTCAGTTTGTTTGGTTCAGAGTATTTGTGTGTGCTTTGCCAAGTTACAGTCCATGGCTCCAGGTCCAAACCTTTCCAAAGTAAATAAGCAAGAGCTGCACACTGTAGGTGACATCCTCTGTTAAAGGATTACCAGAGAAAAAAGTAGTGCATGTCAGATACAGTAACTTAGATACTCCCTGGGTTAATTGTTAGGATTTGGGTGTGCTGATAGACAGAAATTTAAACTTCCCATTGTCTGTTCATGTTTGGGAAACTGCTGATTTGATCAAAATGCTTTCTGTGTAGGGCTTTATCTATGGAATCACTGGCAGCAAGAACCACTCTAACATCTCAGATTTTCTGTGTTTTTACAGATGTGCTCCCTCAGCAATCAGAAATATCAGGCCCAGGGAAAGCTCAGCTCTGCTGAGCCCTTTTGAAGTCCTCAGCTCAGAGCTGGAGCTCTGGCAGGGCACAAACAGGAAGCCACTATCTGTGGATGCACCAGGATTTATTGACACAAGCTACTTTACAAGTTATTTAGAAATCTTAAGAAAATCTGCAACAGATAAGTATTTTCCCTTGCTGCAAAAAGAACCCCCAAACCTCACTTTTAGTGACACACTCCAGGAAATGAAGATTATGTTTGACTTATAGCAGTCTCAGAGGGACAGAAGTGTTTCTTTAGCATTGACAAGCATGTACAACCCCTCCTTTTCAAGATGTTACTGATGGCAATGCAGAAGCAGTAAAAAGAACCTACAAATACTCTCCAGTGTTAGAGACATTTTACATCTTTTCCCCAATGACAGCCACACTTTCCTCTTACTGGTAACCACCTTCACTTTTAGGAAGGAAATCATGATTGACAAGACAGATGCACGTTTTTCCCAGAACAGGGCTTGTCTCAGACATGTCTTGTTAAGAACAGGGACGGCACTGCTGAGAAGAAATCCCTCACAATGAGAGGAGATGTGCCAAACCTCCCAGGTGTTCTCGGGAATGCAGATTTCCTGGGACACAATATCAGTGTAGGACCTTTCCCATCACTAACCCTGAATGGGTTTCAGTAAATTCACAGTCATGTCTTTACTAATTCCTTCCAACATTGTGCAGATGTGACATTCTAAGCTTTGGGAAAGGGCTCTCATTCACCATATCAGCTGTCCTGGAACACCATTACCACAGAGTTATGGCTGTCCAGTGACACTGCAGTGTTCTCTGGAAAGCTAAACTGAGGAAACAAGGTGCTGAAGAGGTGGGTGCACAGCTCCTCACCAGTGCAGCCCAGCTGGTCCTGACCAGGGTGATGGGAAACGTTCCCATCAGGGCATGCTTTTATAACTTACAGAGACAGGGACATCAATGCCAACACTGGGAAGCTTCAAATGCTGATCAAGACACTTGTGTGTAGAGGAATTCAAGTAGGAAGATGTGGCACTTAGTTCTGATGATGGTTTAGCACAGTTAATTCCCTCCTTATGTGAGGAAAGTGTTGTCAGGCTGTCTCAGGATTCCCACCACACGTGGCCCAGCCAGACCCAGGCTCCTGGCTGCCTCCAGGCACAGGGGGTGTGTAAAACAGGGCTGGGCCAGCTGGTTGGGAAGGGATATACAGCAAATACATGAAGGCTGGAAGCAGGTTTATCACCTCTTTCACTATTTTCCCAACTCTATATCTGTTTCCTTCTCTCCTTTTACCCGAGCCTTGTCACATCACCACTGAGGGGGAACAGAGCGTGGGCACCCACTTCTCAATCCTGAAGGGCAGCAGCAACACTTGTACTAAAAAAAGGGTTGGATTCATCATTAGCACCAGTCAGTGAGCTCTACTGGTTCCTCTTGCAAAATTCTGGCCTGACTTTTAAATCACTGTTTCTCTTTGCTCAAAAGATGATCTAAGAGAGGAAGTAACAATTTCATGTTAACCACTTCTGCTTGTTTCCAAAATAAATGATCTCTGAATAAGTCCTGTGGTGAAATTGTGCGCTTTCATTTTGTAATAACCTGCTCATTTGACAAGGACTCATTCCTGTGTGCCAGTCTTCTGATGTGTAACACTGGCCTGAAGACACATTGGCACTGCTGACATGCAAGAACTTCCTGGAGCCCTATCTTACTGTGGAATGTGCACTCAAACTCCAAATAAATCTATTCTCTTGGGAAAAGAGTTAGACTTTAAAGGATAATTCAGAAAGGAGTAATCTTCACTGAGAAACCTCAAGCTTTCTAAATAAAGAACAGCCCTTGCCTAACCACTCTGTATTTGTAAATCTCCTTGCCTTTATTTCAGCACTAATTAGAATACAAAATATGGCACAAAATCAATCTCTAATAGGATTCCTAATTCTTCACCTTTGCTTGTGTCTGATCCAAAAGTTATGGTAAGCTGTCTCGAGATCACTGGGCTTTCAATTAATCCTTTGACTCGTACTCCATCTTGTTCACACAAACAATACTAGGTTTGTGCATAAGATTGATCCTCAATGTCATTTTCCTCTCTGTCTTCTAGATGTTTAATATTTTAGGGATGAGAAAGAGCAGAAACACTTGGGTAAGGCACACTCCAGAAGTTATAAACCAGGTGTGCTCTGCAGACTGCATGTCATGCCCAAAGGCAAATCTATCCCAGCACTGCTGGGGGGATGCCTTGGGGCTGGGCACAGCCCTGGGGAGCCTGGAGGGCTGAGCACAGCCCTGGCAAACCTGGAGAGCTGGGCACAGCCCTGGCAAACCTGGAGGGCTGAGCACAGCCCTGGGGAGCCTGGAGAGCTGGGCACAGCCCTGGCAAACCTGGAGGGCTGGGCACAGCCCTTCTGTCCATGGCACAGGGTTCATGCCCCAGCACAAGCAATGCTGGGGACAGCCTGGACCCCCCTTAGCAGCCCTCCCAGTAACTCTGTGCCTCATATTTGTCCTGATTATGTCAGGAAAAGAGCAAAAACACAATCACCTCTAATCCCCAAGCCCCTCTTGCTGTAGCATGGCTCCTGTGCAATTGTTCTCAGCTTGAATGCCGCTTCCGCCCATTTGCACGGGCTGTAAAGCCCCCTCAGCATCCCCCCAGAATAATGTAATTAATACATAGCTCGAGCAGAAATAGATGGAATTACATGAATGGTCATTTGTTAGAGTTCCTTTGCTGCAAGAACATTGTGCTTTGGAGTTTCAAGGAATCCAGACTTTTGCAGCAAGGATTTAACTTACAAGCAGCTATTTTCTTTACTCAACATCCCAAGTAAAACATCATGCTGATGTGTGTTTCCTTTTAAGAAACAGACCCCTTCATTTCTGAGAGTTTAATTTTCAGTGTTGTGACAGTAACCCCCATCAGACAGCACGATGTGCTGAAGCTGATGGGGTCCTCAGGCCCCCAGCAGCTGTGCCAGGCAGGTACCAGTAAGTCAGGTGAGCAGACCTGTGAGCCCCTTGCACTCATGGTCTCATTCGAGGTAGTCTGTGCAACAGACCTTTGGGACCAGGGAACAGAGTAATTAAAATGGAGGCTCTTGCCAGTAACCAGGATAAAAGCTAATATCTGGGGTAAGGAAAAGGAACAAACAGACAAAGGTGAAATGCCAGCACTGGAAATGCCTGTAAGCAGAAAGGTCCAGTTGCCGTGTGATTATTAGGCATGCATTTCCCCAGAGAAATAATTGCCTTGGATTAAGTGATTTGTAGGAATCAGTTGCTGGGTTACAGGTAGCAAGGAAAGGTGGGGTGAGGGCTGCAGAGGTAGAACAAGCCTTGCAGCAGTTTCCCTTCTCAGCCCCAAGGCCGGGCAGCTGCACCGGCCCCGTCGGTGCCTCCCAGCCGGCACAGACCATTTATCGGAGGAAACTCCGAGTTCCGTGCTCTGGGCAAGTGGCAAGGGTGGGGCTTTCCTGTGCTTGTGGGCTAGGATAACTGGCATTTCTCACCCCTTTCTTAATTGTTCTTCTCTGCCGTTTTCTACATAATCATGATTATCATCATAAATACAGATGTTATTCCGTTTCAGTCTGTGCTCTGGGTTTCTTCCTGTTCACCTCTGAGACATCTCTGTGGATGCTTCTTTTGCACATTCTCCCCTCCCTGACACCAGGGACTCTTCTGAGTGATTGTAAGCAGCCTCAGTTTGACAGACTGCACAGCCCCAGTCACACATTCCTCCTGGACTTGCACACTGGAATTTGCAGTTTTGAATAATTGCAGTAAACTGTATGTATTTCATATACAGCTGGAAGAGGAGATAAATCCTCTGAACTCCGTTTGCCAGGCAGTCTTTGTTAGGAAGACATTTTCCATGCTAGAAATGTTTACAGCTCCTCATGCAGAGATAATCAATGGAAGGCTGCAGTTGTCATGGTTCTGCATGTCCTACACCACAGTCCACAAAGCTGCTGATGGTTCTTTTGTTTCCTTTCTTTGGGTGTCTTGTGGCTGAAAGTTTGTCTTCTGGTTGGGAAAAAAAGAGAAGTGAAAGGCCACAGGCAGTGTACTGTGACCTCGTTGTCATCCCCCTGTTACTGTGCCAGGGTCTTCTGCAGAAGAGTCACCACTCAGGATGTGCTCAGGGCACGGCTCCGTGTCACCTCAGCACTCACATCCTCAGCTGGCACTCCATGTGACTCCTGGAACCTTGGCTTATCCTTTCTTCTGCTGCTCCTGCTTCGCATGCAGACTTTTCCATTCATGCTGCTCTCACATCAGTCTCAAGATTTCCATCACAAACCTCTGCATACCACAGTACATGCTGTAAGTTACTGTGCAACAGGGAAAACCACTTCTGTAGGGGCAGGAAATGTGTTATTTGCAAACTCTGCAATCTCCTCTACCCCAGAAGGATACCTTGGGCTAACTGAAACTAAATCCACAAAAAGCTTTGCTCTTGGCTCCAATATTAGAAAAAAAACCCAGTTTCACACCTGGTGTAAGCTAAGAGCAATTATTCTTCAGGGACCAAACTGAGACTCTGTCTGCAGGTACTGACAGTTGACATGCAGATCCCATATTCAAAGCTCTTCCATTTTCAGGGTGGTTCCTAAGCACTGTAAGTGAATATTTTATTCTGGAAGAGCAACATTAGAAATATCAGCAAACATGTAGGCAAATGCCACAGTATTTTATTTATCTAAGCCTCACTTAAGTAGAGAATATGAGACTAATTAGTTAAGAAATGTATTTTGAAGGTATTTTTTCTGTCAGAATTTAGTGGGGCTTGTCTGTCTGCCAGTACAGACCTATGATAGTATCATGGTTGTGGGTTCAATCCCTGTATGGGCTATTCACTTCAGAGTTGGACTCGATGATCCTTGTGGGTCCCTTCTAACTCAGAATAATCTGTGAAATCTGTTTGGTGATGCTTTTTCAACTTTTGCCTGTCACAGCGTGCAGGAGAAAGCTGTGCAGGTCAGTCAGTACACTCGCTGTTCTGGGAAATGATCAATTAGACTCTGATAACCAGGACTTCCACCCTGCTGGGTGCCTGCGCTGGGGCAAGACCTCTCCGAAGGTCTGGCTGCGGACTTTATCAGTAAATAGGAAACACGCAGATAACGGCACTGAAAGGAATTCGAGCAGATGAACTCCGTGAAGGGATGCCTGCAGCCCCACGCGGGCAGCGTCGCTGCGAGCTCCTGCCGGAGCAGGGGCCGGGGCGAGCAGAGGGACGAGTTCCCGGCTGCGGCGGGACCCCCCGAGCAGGAGGGAGCTCCGCAGCCCCCCCGGCCCCGGGAGTGCCCCGAGGCGGGCGGTGCTGCCGGCAGGGCAGGGCAGGGCAGGGCAGGGCAGGGCCGGGGGCGGAGGGCGGGCGCCCCGCGGCCCCTCAAATAGCGCTGCCCGCGGCCGCGGCGCTCAGAGCCGGCTCTGCAGCGCCCGAGGAGTGCAGCGCAGCCGCTCCCGTCCGTCCTGCCGAGCCCCGGCACAGCCCTGGCAGCAAGCAGCATGACTTCGGCGGCGCTGGAGATTTTGGGGCTGGGGCTGGGCATCCTGGGCTGGGTGGGGGTGATCCTGGCCTGCGGGCTGCCCATGTGGCAGGTGTCGGCCTTCATCGACGTGAACATCGTGGTGGCGCAGACCATCTGGGAAGGGCTGTGGATGAACTGCGTGGTGCAGAGCACGGGGCAGATGCAGTGCAAGGTGTACGACTCCATCCTGGCGCTGCCGGCCGAGGTGCAGGCGGGCCGGGCGCTCACCGTGGTCGTGGCGCTGCTGGGGCTGGTGGCACTGATGGTGACCGTGGTGGGCGCGCAGTGCACCAACTGCATCCGGCCCGGCAAGATGAAGTCCCGCATCGTGATCGCCGGCGGAGCCATCTACATCCTCTGCGGGGTCCTGGTGCTCGTCCCGCTCTGCTGGTTCGCCAACATCGTCATCAGCGACTTCTACGACCCCACCGTGCCGCCGTCGAAGAAGCGGGAGATGGGGGCCGCGCTCTACATCGGCTGGGCGGCCACGGCGCTGCTGCTCTTCGGGGGCTGCCTCATCTGCTGCTGCTCTTGCTCCCAGCGCGATGAGACCTCCTTCCCCGTCAAGTACTCGGCGCCGCGGCGGCCCACGTCCAACGGCGAGTACGACAAGAAGAACTACGTCTGAGCGGGGCCGGCCCGCTCCCGGCCCCGCGGGGCACGGACACACGGCCGGCAGCGCCAGCGCTCCCCTGCCTGGAGGCTCTTCCCGACGGGGACCCCCGTGAAGCGGCGGCCCCGGGCAGGGCAGCGCCCGGCGGGTCCGGCCGCTCCGCTGCGGGCAGCGCGTCCCCGGCCGGGGGAGCCGAGCGGCCCGGGGAGCCGCGGGGGCATCACCGGGACCCCCCGTGCGGCTCCCGCTCCCGGCCCTGCCCCGGCGATGCCCCACACTCGTGAGTATTTCACCCCCCGCTCTCGCTGCCTGTGCCTCTCGGCTGCCGGGACCGGTGTCGGGTGTTCCCATCGGCGTTCTCCCTCCTGAAAGCCTGGCAGTTCCCGGCGGGACTTCAACCGAGTAGGGGGGGTTTGATCTTCTGTTTGGGCAACTAAACTAGGGATCCTGTCCAAAGCTTGTCACTAACCCTGATCCTTAATCACATAGGCTGTTTGGAGAAGGGTATTTGACTTTCTTCATTTGTTTCAGTCCCTCAGAGCAGTACATTGGTCTGTGTGTCTTTGAGACCTGGAAAGAGCTTTCAGGTAGTTGCTGTCCTTTAGTGGAGTACAAAGCAGATTACACCAGGTTGCCCTTGAGGTTCTTCATCCCCTCTCCTCCATCAGCTTATGCTCTGTTTTTACTTGAATATGAACTCATTGCCAGAATTATCCGAGGCCCAGAATCAGAGCTCTGGGAGATCACTGTATGTCCTGGCTCGAGCAGGGCCTCTGTTCCTCTCATCTGCACTACAGGAGATTGGAAGCATAAAAGTTGCCCCAGATACTGATGGTTGGGGGGGATGATGCTTTTGTGGCCTTCCTGCCAAGCCCCGCTTGCTGCCAATTCTGAATTGTGTGCTCAGTTGGACGTGCACTCGGTTGGCTCCCCACCATGATTTTGTTAACACGTGCTTTCCTGCATTTACCAAATCAAGCAAAAAATTGCTAGAAGAATTTTACCAAAAATACCTTGACTGAGACTTTGTCAGCTGGTCAGGAGATGTGAAGTGCTGGCTCTCCCAGCTCTCCGCTCCTGTGCATTGCCTGGTAACGCTGTGCAGACTGGAAGGAAGATGCATTGGGCAACATTACTCCTAATTTTCTGAGCTCAACAGCTGCTGAAATTCACCACAGCCTGGAATACCAGCTTACTCTTTTCCATTTTACGCTGCAGAGACAAAGGTTTTCTCAAGGGAGGGGTTAGGGGGATGTGTGAGACTCCTCCACACATCAACACAGGATCCTGCCACCGCCCGTGGCAGCATCTGCATTGCCATGAGGAGATTTCTGCCAAGAGTCAGCGAGGAAATGTGCTGTTTATGTTCCTCAGAACACAACACTACAACCTCACAGTCCTGTAGCAGTACAGTGCACACCTGACCTGAGCATTAACTCTTATCCTTCTGATATCTCCAAGACTTGTGGACTAACCATAACTGTGGGGCTGCAACAGATTTACATGGACTGTGTTCCTGCCTTGCTTAGCAAACTTAAAACATGTTCACAGACCAGAATGAGAGACTAAAGCCTTGCCCCTGCAAATTGTGATGTTGAATATCGAGCACGATTTGCCCTTTTCAAGATAACTGCTTTCAGTTTTTAAACACATAAATAGCAGGGTCTGAGCCCATCAGAGAATACAAAAGCAGAGCTGTCTGCATTTAAATAAAAGCTGTAATATTTTTGTTATGATGTGATATGTAGTTTTGGTACAAGAATGAAATAATCCATATTTCATCATTGCAACTTTTTTAAACAGTGTAACCTTGTAAACCTTGTAAAAATGTATTTAAATGCATATATTTTGCAAGAAATCTACCAAAGTTGGCTTGCTATGTGGCTTGGTGCCTTCATTTGTTTCATGAGTCCTTTGTTTTTACTTTAAATGCTAAGGTCCAACTGTATTTGTCACCCAGCCCCCAGACACACTGCACCCTCGCTCAGAGCTCTCTGATGTCTAGCAGATATTAGCCCAGGTCCTGGACCTCACTCTTGGGTCTCCAGTTAAAGAATGAACCCCACTGACAGACATGTCTGCATGTCTCTGGAGAGTAGAGCCTTCAGAAGTGCTGCAGAATTTGGGGTCTGTCTAGAAGATCAGATCTTTCTGGACAGTGCAGCACTGGAATTTCAAATCAGATCAAAACTGGTGTCTTTGGTAGAGGGAGGGAAACCCACACCTTCGAAGGGGATTTTCTTCAACAAGCCAAACTTCTTGATGCGTGGCTTTGTGTCATGGCAGAGCTGGGTCCTCTTAGAACCCAAATCTGAACCAGTTACACACAAGCTCTGGGAAGAAGCCAGTGCTACCTGTGCATGTGGCGCCAGGCACAGCGTCACCCTGCCAAAACAACTCGCTGCTGTGTAACAAGGTTTTGTGAGGTCAGTGGGGCAGTGCCCAACAACACTTGCAGGAAGTGGGGCCCATCTTTAAACATGTTTTTATATTTAATCTCGTCCTTCTTAGTTGTTGCTGTGCTTTACAAGATAACCCAGATGTTACTGTTACATCACTGGCTCGGGGTAAAAATCAGCTGGTTTTCCCTATGATTTGTTTTCTAAGAGCAAAGACCTAGATCTGAACTTAAAAGCTTGGAACTGCTCAGGATCAGGCCTGAACCTCACCCCAATGAAAAGTCTATAGCACTTGTTTACTATTTTTATTTTGTATTTATGTTTTCTCATAAAAATAAAAACATATAAACCAATCCCTGAGCAGGGTTGCTGGTTTTTTGTGGAAGGCACTGGATTGTCTGGCTCAGGAAGATGGGGTGTGATATTGGTGCCCAAAGGGCAGCCTTTCCCTGGGCTGCCTTTGAGGGGAGCCTGGGCCACCTGTGGGGGAGAAGGACGGACTGCTCCCTCCAGGGCAGGGCAGCATCTCAGCTCTGCACTGCAGCTCCAGACAAAAGACAGCAAGGAGCAGCAGCTGGTCTTGTGATGTGAGCACATTAGGAAGTGGAGTGTGAGCCCCAGCTATTTTCAGAACAGCTCTAAGCATGAAGCTTTTTAAGCTTTCAATTCCTACACGTTTAAACTAAAAGGAAAAAAAATCCTGCTGCTGCTGCTTGGATCAGCCCCAGCCTGACCAATACCCTAATCCTTTCTGCCAACCACTTATTTTTTTTGAAAAGTGTATTCAAGCTGGGGAAAAACATTTTCACCGATGCAGTAGAACAGAACCTGCAAAAATAATGCCTGCTAAAGGAAACTGTGCAGACTGATTGCTAGTGGAGAAATTTGCCTAAGTTACTTGATTGCCAGGGAGGATTTTCAATATTTTGCAGATTATTTTTTTGCAAGAATTTCAAGCTTTTCTAACAAACTGTAGCTTTAAAAATGAAGAAAAAAACATCTTCAAAGCCTTCATTTTGCAGCATTCTTGCCAGCTGGGTTGAGATTAACAAAAGCTCCTTGCCACCCTCCCATTGCTATGCACATGCTGAGCTGGAAAAGGGGTGTCTGTGGGCTTGGCCTTTGTCCTGCTAAACGAACCATTTCAGAGTTATGAATCTGAAAGTAACCTGCAGTTCATACCCTGCAGATCTGGTTAGATCCTGTCTGTGCAAAGAAGGGAAATGCAACAGGCAGGGGGAAAAGGAAGCTCAATCAGTCACGTTTGCTGCAGGATGTTTAAGGAAATGTTTCCTTTTCCTGCACAAAGATGTTTGTTGGGCATCTGCTCTTTGGAACATACTGAAACATTTTACTCTAGAAGTGAGAGAGCCGTGTAACCCCAGATTTTTATTTAAAATTTATTCTCTGATCAAATATTATGCAAGGAATTTGTTCTTTTTCCTTGGCCATCTTTCAAACCCCAAATGCAGGTCTCGTCCAGACCGATTCATCCCTCTGTAATGCTAAAAGAGAATCCTGCCTGTCACAAGCCATATGCCACATGTAAGTGCCATGTTCATGCATGTGTTCAGCAATATCTATTAATGCAGTGTTCAGCATCAGATGGTACCCACAATGCATCCCTTTTTGTGTGTGTACTGAAGAAGAAAATCATTAATTAAGTACACGTGTTTGAGGATTTGCTTTTATGAGTCTGCTTGGTAAGACACAGCAAATATTCCTGCTGTATTAGATTAATTGGGAGAGAGCAGATGAATCCAGGACAAATGCTGCCTTTGTTATCTGTGGCCTGATTGTGATAGGACCAACCAGTCCAAAAGCAGAGCCTCAAGAGGGTCTCGTATTTATATTTTGGAAATAACCGAGTCCTGTCACTCTCACTCAGATCAGCCCTTTGTGTGTGTCTGTGTGTGTGACTGCTCCAGACTGTTCCTTGCTGACTCTCTGCAGGAACAGGCTCTGTCTAGAAAACCCCTTCTCCCCACTACAACCTTCAGCTGTAAGAAAAGGACAATTTCAACCCCTGTGTCAACGATAAAACCTCCCATGGCAACAGTGGGGGCTCTGCAGTTGCTTGGATACACAAGCCTTGCCTCACCTTTTCCTTTTCTTAGCATCACAGTCTGTTTTAAGAGTCACATAAAAGATGAACATATGGATGAGCTTGGATGTTAAACATCCTGAATAGAGTTAATTGATACATTTCCTGAACTACTGCCTTTGGCTCCTTGATTTGAGAACAATGGGATCATACAGCACGGGGAACTGTACCTACAGCACTAACTAAAGCAAAGAGCAGGCCTTGAAACCACTATCTGCTGGTTTGGTTTCAGTCTACAAAAGGAAAAAAAGGAAAACCACCCCTCGCTCCACAACCTACAGCCTTTCCAACAAGGCACACAAATCTCATGACATTAATAAAGGAGAGAAAATAACAAGAGTACCTCCAATACCCAGGACAGAACAGGACAAAAGGACTTTGACCAACTAGAAAACCAGGCAGAACATCAAATAAGCTGCATTTTGTCCTTTGAAACTCCTCAGAGCATCCTGAATGGCAAGGGATGCTCACATTGACTGAAGCCCTGGCAGCAGCTGGCAGGGCATTCAGAGCAGGTACAGGGTGTTCCCCAAGCCCAGCTGACAAGTCATTCACACAAGTTACCATTTCTTTGGGGCAAAAAAGGCTTGGTTTAGGCAGGCTGAAGTGCCTCAGTGCTGTTATGGACAGCAGTAGTGGTGGATCCATCCCTTCCTACACCTCAGCTCCGAACGCAGGGAGGTTCCCTCCTGGTGGATCCCCCAGGCTGCACCAGACCTTGCAGGACTCAGGGGGGTTCTCTGGTGTACACAAACACAGCTCGTGTTTATTTACAGTGGAGAACAAAAGTAAATGTTTAAAATAGCTGATTTTTCCAGGCAAACAGCAGATAACCCTCTCAAGAGTGACTCAGATCAGTGAGCAAGCTGGGAACTCAGTGCCCGTTGTAACACCCTGTGCATCCCTGGCTGCGTCCTGCAGATGTTCCACGTGGGCACACTTTAGGTCTTACACATCCTAGCACCAGCTGTGCTAGAACGAACACTTTTTTTTTAAGATAAGCAGAAGATTCCCATGGGTTGAACAAATGCACTAAAAGCTAGGAGATGCACAAAACCAGATCCTACAACACTGGTAGCAAAAGTAGTTTGCAGTGTTAAATACACTCAGGATTTCATCTACCTGTGTCCTAAAGTTTCAGCCACAGCAGGTTATCTGCCAGAGCTCAGAGTGCCCTTCCTCTTGGTCTCTCACCAGGAACTGTGACAGTTAATCTGACCACATGTGAGTACCTGTGGGCTCTATTCCCACTCTCAGACACGTTCTGAGCTGAATCCATCCCTCTCTGTTACACCCAGACACAACTCATTAACATTAACTGTATTTGTTATCAGAACACTTCCACAGGAGGTTAAACCCTTAGAGAATTTAGGCTTGGGCACAAAAGATCATTCAGGAAAGAAAAATAGGCACTTCTTGACAAGAGCATATGTGAAAGCTCAGAATCCACTTTCAATACAGCTTCACATATTCGAGGGACTGGGGAAAAAACCACCAATCAGTTCTTATCAGGGCTAACAAGTGCCTAGCACGGCAGAATTCCTGCACTAGGTGTATTTTTAGATTACTCTTCCAGTTTTCATCTTCTGTCCTTACTGTGTATCTTTTGTTAGAATTAGGATATCTGCTGCAGCAGCCTGGATAACCTTTAGCCCCAGCTACAAAACCTTTAACAGTTTCCAATTATAACAGCAATCTTTCATTCTATAATGCAAATAAACTCGAATGTTATCTCCACACAGAAGACTCACCAGAATAACCAATGACTGCAGAATGCTTTCACCATTTTTTTCCTCTATAATTTCCTGCTATTATTTCATTGGAGGTGACTGCCAAGATCCAAGCAACATAATACATTTCACTGTTTACATTTACTTTATTTTTGTTATACTGTTGGCATTTTAAAATGTTGACATGCAAGATTGAAGTTTTAAAAATTTAGCATCTACTTGAATCCATTAGGTTCTTGGAGCCTCAAGTTATTTTCCAGCTGTCCCATTTTCTCCTGATTTTTTTGTCCTGTCCAGTTGAGAATATCTATGTGCCCAAATACCTGCCAATTTTATAAAAGTCTTAACTCCCACAGATTGTGCCAAGGAAGAGAGGTTTTTGTTCAAAAAGATATGACACATTGATGTCTTTTTTCAGATATATGGAAATAATTTCTCTCTCTTTGTCTGTCTGTAACAATGTGGATTGAGCAGCAGTGCAGAGAAAGAGCCATTTCCATTGGGTGGTTTTAGAAGAAACCAGACAAAGGCACTACTGAATAGATACTGGATTTTCCCAGAAGCCTAAATCATACTAAGAGGGTAGGGGTAAAATGCTGTTGTTTGGATAACATTAAAGAGACCCCTTGTCTCCTCGGGGTTATTAATGACCACGACTGTCCAAGTCATCCATATCGTTATGGTGTCCCTCCTGGAAGGAAAGCATTCTCCATGGCATCCTGCCCACATTCCTGCAGAGCTGATTACATTCTTTGTAACTGTGCTCTTAGTTCAGTCCAGCAATGCTGCCTTCACACCTGGACACTGTCTGGGCTCATTTCGTGCTGCCATCTGCCAGAAAGGCTGATCATCAGTCCCTTTGTCTCCTGCCTCTCTCACAGGGGGGTAGATTTTTTGGCTTGCTGTCTGCAAAATGCATTCATAGCCTTGCAGAAATGGCTTTTGGCAGATTGCAGTGCAAGTGTTGAGCTCCACTGGTGTAGAAAACAAGTCCACAGCAAAGGTGGGGTGGGAGGGGGCAGTAAACTGTAAGACAGAGTTTTTTCCCCTCAGTATAGAACGACTATGAGTGATTGGCCAGCAGATAAAACCCAGCACAGGTTACTGAATACAGATGGCATGACATGAGACTTGATACTGCTTAGCTAATAACTAATTGATCTGTCACAGCCGTGTCCTTTTGGGTCTCCCTGTCCATGTGAATGAGGCGCTCTCTGCCATCCTCCCCGATGGAGGAAGAAGGTGAGGCAAGGAGGAAACAAAACCAGTTCGAGGTTTAATGAAATAAAAACCCAGAAATACGTGCTGAATAAGGAAAAATGAGGGGTCATCACATTTTTTTTGTAAGGGCTATAATCAGGGAGGAGGAGGAGTAGAGCAATTCCTAAATAGTTTCTGCCAAGTCAGTGCAGTACTCCTGGAGCCACGCACTGAATTGCTGTCTTGGAAAGGCTCAGACAAGATACCTTTTCTAAAAAGGAATCATTTATTGCTTGTTTGGAGATAGTGGAACAGATGAGTGAGCAGATAGATGCGTATGTGGAGACTTGTCATAGTGGGACATTGGCCAAGAGCACAAACAATATCTACGTTTGCCAGCAAAAATTCCCCATGAAGAGGAAGAAGAAGAGTTGAGGGTTTATTAGATAATATGAGGGAAAAAAAAAGACAAGCAATTAAGACAAACAATGCTGGCATCAGCTTTTAACCATTCCAAAAAAGATATATCTCTTCCAAAAAGATCTTGTTGGCTCCTACAATCCATTTGTGCAAAGAGATGAGGGTTTTCAGGCTGGCTGGATGGCCCCTGTGCAGCTGTGCTACATTTCATTCCCCCTTTTGTTGCAGAGGCAGTTTAGTGGGACACACTCCCATATCCCAGTCCCTTTCCTGGGTTATTCACAGCAGAACCTTTCACTTGGCATTTCTAACAGCACCATGTAGTGCTGTCATCTCAGGAAATGCCTGGCTGTATTCACTGCTAAATCAAGCAGGAGTCGTGCTGGCAATTCAAGGAACACCTCATCAGAGGGAGAAAAGCAATTGCTGCTGAGCTATTGTTTTCCATTTCATTTCACACACTCAAAGGGCTCTGGTGACCACCCAGTGGGTGCCCTGAAATACAGACTCCAAGACACCTTCCTGAGCTAGAGCAGCAAACCGGATTTACTGCTTGCCCTCTATTGTTACTCAGTCTCTCTTTTCCTGTTAGTTCTTTATTTTCTATTTTTGCACTTCACCCTGTCATTTTCAGCCCTTTTCAGGTTCCCTTCTCGGTTTTGTGTGCAGCAGTTGGAAAGCTCTGTCCCTTTGACCGTGTGCTGCACTCAGGGAGTTGGCTGAGGGGACACTCTACAATAGGAGCCAGCAGTTCAGAGTGAGTCAGAAAAATGAGTCAGAATTCAGTAGCTTTTGCAAGGAAAAAGCCTCATAAAAAGGATGTGTTCATTAAGTTATTGTTCATAACACTGATATCAGCTAATCTACTTACACAGCTACATCTGCAAGTGGAACCAGCTGAAACAACAATACTCTTCCCCTTCTCCACGTTCATGGAGCAGCACAGACTGGATTTGCAAAGCAGGTAACCCTATCCACCAGCCCTGCCCCAGCAAATGCTGGTTCTCTGGATGGGAACAAACTGCTGCCAAATAACAGGAGAAGAAACCAGAGGGAGATTCAGCCCTTTGGTAGGAAGAATGGAAGGGAGCTCAGTGTAACATCAGAGACAGATAACACATGGACAGAAAAACCTCACAGGCAGAGAGGGAAGCTGCAGGATGGTTTGGCTTGTCCTCAGGATGTTTTAGGGGGACACTCTTTCCCTCCCTAGAACAGACATGTCTGGGAAACACTGCGAGTGCTTTACAAAATGCGCACACAGGTCTTGAAAGGATTGTGCCTAATTTTTCAAAGTGTAGCTTTTACAGAGTCCAGAAGTGGTGCTGCTCTGATAGCACACACTTGCAGTGCCATTAACCTAAAGAGTAATGCATTTTACTGACACCAGCTATAAATAATGAAGAACCTACTGGGGTTTGTGTGTTTAGAGTAGGAAAGGTTTTCAGCCATGAACACTTTGGCAAATGAGAAGGTGAAGCCTGAAATGACAGATACTGCCTTCAGTGACAAAATTCCCAAGGAAGACACCACTATGAGCACTGAACTGGTCTAGTACCAGTTGTCTGAACCATCCATTTTAGATTAAAATTAAACCTGAATATTGATCTAACCTCTTTAGAACATCTAATTGAGGCAGTCAAACACAGGCATTGACATGCACTGAGCAAGCTCCAGCTCTGTTTGGAAGGCATTTATCTGAGCAGAGCAGTAAGTGCAGTGCAGCACCTACCACACCTCATCCCAGCATTCCCAGCTAAAGCATCAGGTTGCAGAATTATATTACAGCACCAGTTCTGCAACTGTTCAGGTCGAGATCTTATTTCCATTTCCTTATGAATTTGTCTCCATGCTGTAAGAGCAGCCTGGAGAGCAGGCTTGCCTCAGGAGACTGCAGGGCAACAGCTTCCAAACTTGCCATTGTGTAAACAAAGCTCCCACGACACCTGCCCACCACGAGGGATCAGCCAGACCAAAGCCCAAGGCTCTCAGGAGTTTCTCTGAACTTGACAGTTTACCACTGGAACAGCCCAGAAGAAAACTGTTTGGAGAGCATCTCTTTTTACTTATTTAATTTATTAATTTTAACAGCTTCCATATGATGTAACACTTGCAGTTAAAAGAGACTTCCCTGAAGGAAACGCAGCAGCCCCAGGCAAACACTTACAATGGTAATTTTTTTAAAGATGAACGTCCTTCCTGTTCTGCAACACTCTGTGTAACATAATACAGAAATACTAAGGAATGCACCAAGCCTCAAACATTCAGGCAGACTGCTAATGGCAGGCAGTTGCCATAAGACAGTGTAAGAGCCTGACCAGTATCCTACAGTCTTGTTACTTGAGTCCTGAATTACTGCACTGACCACAGCAATGCTTAAAAAAATACCATTTTACATTGCCATTCCTCAGAGGCTACTGGTCCAGCCAGACTTTCAGATCAGACAGCAGGTCATTATTAATGGCATTCTTACTTCAGGAGCCCCTTGGTGACTTCTTTCAGCAAATAAAAACACACCAAGAGCTGACTGTCCCTGTGAATTCTTTCCAATTCAGTGGCAGGTACCTCTGATTTTCCACTGACATGCTGCATATGAATGATTAAATGAAAGTAAATTCCACTGAGCTAAACAGTGGAAAGAGACACCAGCACCACAGGGACTGAGAACACAGACAGGCTACATCAGTGAGAAGAGATGACTCTGAATGCTTCACCCAGTTAAAAGGACAGCACCCCTTGTAAGGGAGCAAGGCCAGGAAGGTGTAACCTCAATTAAAACTCGTTGGGAAAAAACCCACAAAGGACTGAGAATATCACAGTACCTGTCTAACACAGGTAAATCTGGTTATTAACAAGAAGGAATATCCTAAGAAGTCACCTACAGTTGTTTAGTGAGTGACAAAGACTTCAGAAAAGAGTGTTGTTGAACTAGGGAATAAAAAAATGCCCAGATCTCTTCCTATAATAAACCCAGATCCAGCACTGGGAGGAACAGCTTGTGGTACAGCTTGTGCATCCATTTTACTCAGATTCAGGAGGTATGATCAGGCTCACCCAGAGTTCCCTCTGGGAAGCCCTCTCTGATTTGAGGAGTCTCCTGAGCCTTCAGCTCCCTGCAAACAGCCCCAGCAGTGAGTGCCAGATGCCTGCTGTGGTATCAGATGACCAGAGCACTGTCTCATTACACTGCCCAGGCACACGGGGCAGGCACAGGCAGCATGGCAAGGCACCCTGTGCCAGGACAGCCTCCCAGCTCTCAGCTGCCCTGGGGGCAGAGGGAGTCGATGACTGTCCCTCAGCAGCAATGACTGCGAGAGCTGCTCTGACAGACTCAGGGATGCCATGAGTTTGCAGACAGCTGAGTAAAGGAGCCCTTGTCTACTCTGAACCTTTGTGTTGCTTCTCCCATTCCGCCACCTTCTTAACCACAAAAATCAAATTGCTTGAAGAGGAGAGTCCAGTCTGAAATAAAAGTTCACATAATTTGCTTTCCCTAGTGAATGTTCTGCAGTATTTCCTGCTGAGAAAGTGTTTATAACCCAAATGCTTGGGCATAAAGGTGGCACTTTCCAACTCCACCCTGGGCAGCATTTTTTTAGTCCTTGAATCTGATCCAAAGGGAACTTTCAGTACCACCTTGAAGCCAACAATGGTACACAAGAGCCAAGAGGGACTTCAGTTTTCCGTTTAGAGAACAAACATTTCACGGCTTTCTTTCCCTCTGACCAGCCAGACTTACCCACAAAGGACCTTTCAAAGGAATGTTTTCAAGAATATTCCTTCGATGAGGGAACCATACCCATGGTGATTGATAGGTGTACACAAAATCAGCAGCCAAATGAGGTTTTTACTGCTCTGAGAACAGCCCTGGGGTTTTATGTTTTGATTCCTCCTCAGCTGTGATTACTCCACTTCCCTTTCAGTAAATCCTGCTCTGTATTACTCCCATCTTTACAAGTCAGCACACCCTGAGTGGCCAATTCAGCTCAAAGCCATCTTCAAAGAACTCCCCTACAAAAGAGACTTGATTTTAAAACTTCCTCTTTCAGACCTTAGAACTGAGGTCCTGCAGTCTAGTGATTAGTGATCACTCCTAGAAAGATGTAGCGTTTTATGACGTTATTGTAGTATAAACCACATGTTTGCATAGAGGACAATCGAGGATACACATACATACTCCTCTAGATCAAGGGAAAGCTCCCTAATATCTCCAAATATTCAACACAGGAATATTTTCTGTCCTCTAGAACAAGTAGCAAGTAAAAATAGTGAACATTTGCAAATTAATGGCAGTTTTTGTTCTCCCCTGACTGAAAATGATTGAGAGGAGCAACAATGGTAATCAAGACACAGAACAGTTCCTGTGAAAGGCAGAATTAAGATGTGATCCTTCAGACTGGCAAGAGATGACTGTGGGGAATACAAAGAGGTTTTACAGAATGATGAGTACACAGAAGAGTAGAAACTACAGAGCACCAAAAAAGGTAGCAATGGGCAGGTTGGAAAAAGGACTAAAAAGTTGTAGGTTTCTTATCCAGTTTCTGGACAGGTTGCAGATCTACTCACTAAAGATATTGCACAGAGGTTTGCAAGGATCTGGAGGAAGTAATTCAGATTCACAGATAACCACTGACAGCTACCAAATAACAGCAACACACCTGGCTCAGGATGTCCTGGAGCACAAGGGCTGGCAGAGCACTTGTTTGTCTCTGGAAGGAAGCAGCACAGGCAGCTGCTTTGTTTCTATACATTTCCCCAGCACCTGCTTTTCACATTACAGGTGCAAGACTAAGTGGCCCTCTGGCCTCCCCCCATGGCTGTTCTTGCCACACACCCAGGGACTCTTCCATACAAGAAAGTTGTAATATCCTTTAATTCTCCTGGTTTTTCCTAAAGAGAAATAGCAAAGGAGGTAAGAATTGATTCTTACCCACTATGCAAGCGTGACAAGGTAAGTAAGTCACTGCAATTCTTTTGTGGAGTGATTCACTTCAATTCCAACCAAACGAGGTCCTTACTGTGCAATTTCAATTATGTTTAAATTTATCACCCCATAAAGAAAACTGCCATGAATCACTGAGCAGGAATGGTATAAATCAGCTTGTTCAGCTACTTCAGTACTTTGGTATTTAAAGATTTTCACTATTTTATTTTGCTAAAAAAACCCCTAAAACCTTTCAAAGGATTTGTTTCATACTTTTATTGCTCTCTAAAGCAGATTAGCAGCGCAGAAATAATTTGAAGAGCTGATTAGGAGGCTACTATTACAGCAAGCAAACACAGTGGAAGGAGGAGTTTCTGCAGCTTCAATATAATCCTCAGGGAATGTTTCTATTTGCATTCAGACACGGCTACAGGTGGAATATCACTGTACATTTAAGAGGTTAACTTGATTTCTTAGTGCTCTATTTTTTTTTTTAAATTACTTGTTAGAGCCACATTTTCTGTTCAGGAAAATCAACCAAGCCCATAATTATCTCCTCATGAAGAGATGTCAGGAGTTCCTGGCACAGAGTCTCTGTCCAGCACTGAACTGTAAGAAATGACCACTGGAACGACAGTTTCAGTGGGTCACTCAAACACCAAGTTACTGCTGCTGAACAGAACTGCTCCTCAATTTCCTCATACAATGATGCTCCAAGTAATATTACCATTTTAATCTACAAATTCTACAGCACAGAACAAACTGCATAAGGAGCATCTGGTTCATTGCACATATTGTAAAGTGCTGACACGCAAAAGTTTTATCTACTGGCAAAAACTTCTTCAGGTGTCTATGTAGATTGAATAACTTTCTTTCCACACAGAATTCCACATTCCTGACTGATTTATGGCTACATTTGGCTGGCCTGGGGATCAGTTCAACAGCTGATCAATTCTAAAATTTGCAAAAGCATTCTTGGCACTTCCAGTAATCTTGGGGAAAATAGAACCTTAAAAACCAGCAAACTCCTGAAAAAACAATAAAGGAGGGACAAGGAAAGCTTATATTTCATGTTACACATCTGTTTGGTCAGAGACCCTGCCAGTATAGCAATTGCCAACACATCCAGCACAGAAACCAGCTCCCACTCCTCATCCTGCCAGCATCATGAAATCTGCTGGAAAGGTGCATGTGCATGAAAACTGCCCATTTCCCAAAACACACAAACACGGGCAAGACCTGTGTTCATCACAACAGCAGCAGAACCCAGACGTGCCCTGAAAGGGAATGGAGTAAATGCAGAAAGTGGCAGGAGAGGGACAGGGCAAACAACAGCAATGAGAGATTTGCTGAGGTGAGATGAAGGAGTTCACAGATTCTGTATAGACGGTAGAGGGAAAAACCCCATGAAAACCAACCCCCAAATAAGAAGATAAAGGTAATAGCTTGCTCAGGTACCTATCAAAACTACCCCGTCTACTGAAAACACAACATGTAGTAACTAAACTGAGCTGTTATGTGCCCATGCTTTTTGATGCCTTCCTCATGACATCTTTTTCTGTCCAAAATTCTTGTACAGGGAGAAAATTGGCAATTTGGTTGGTTGTTTAGGATTTCCTGCTCGATGGCCACTGAACCGTGAGTCAGAGCTGCAGGATGTGTGAGAGCTCCATGCAGTCCCTGAGCAGCACTGTGCCTGTGAGAGCTGACACAGCGAGAGGTCTGACTCCAAACACGTTTATTTGCATGGCAGCCACCCTGTATTTGTATTTCTGTCTGACATTTACATCTCAAAGCATGGGAGCCCTAAATGTATGATGGCACTGAACTACTTACAGTCATTTAGTGCTGTGGAAATGGTCGTGATCCTTCTATGACAAATAAATGATTTTCCTCCATTTCCCTTGGACTTGACCCCCTCAGCAGTTTGCAACTGAAAGATGAAGTGAGTTTATTTCAAAGTGCACTTCAGTGTCACACAGACTCCTACCTTTTACACTGCTGTCAGTGTTCACAAAACAGCAGAAACACCTGTTTCCATCTCCAGAGACCCAAAGCACAGGAAGTGCTTCACAACTGTGACAGAATTACTGTATACTGTGTACAGAAAACCCAAACTGTGCTGGTGATCAGGAATATCATTTATTGCCAGTGCTATCTACTAAATATACAAAACCAAAGGGCAGCATTATGTTTTATCTTAGGAAGCACAATTTTTGGGCCATCCCAGTTTGGCAGAGATTTTACTCAGATGAGACGACAATATATAAAAAATTTTAAAAATCACTTTCGTTTGAATAAAAATATACAGTTTAATTAGGTTCCTGTTGGCTACATTTAAATCGTGTAATATTAAATTAATCTGTATTAAAATATGTACAAAATTGATGTAATGATGCATAACCTTTATATATTCCTTATAATACACGAAAACATTGAACTCACAGAGAATTCAAGTAAACATTGCAAGAAGAAAAGAATTCCAAATGTACACATTTACACACCCACCAAGGCACAGCAGGTTAAGGCCAACAAGCCACTTCATTTCATATCACCAAGGTAAAATGAAATCTGTTGTGGAACAGGATGAGTTACGCTGTCAACATTTATATTGCTGCAGAATCATCATGGTACTTTAGGCTCTTTCCAGGAAAATTATTCCCAAAGTCAAGCTACAAGTGGCAATACACTATCACAGTGCATGACTAAAAAGGCTTTATTACACTGGAAATCCTCAAATTATGCATTGGGTGTTTGGCAGTTACTCAGGATTTGGATTTTAAAAGCCCTAAAATCTTAGAACTTGTCTCACAAGACAATTCTTTTAATTAAACTCCAAGACTTCAACCTGATAGTACTAAAAACCAGTTTCAACATTCTAGAATTTCAGGTAGAGTCAAATAGTTCATTTGAAAAATAAAAAGCATTCAAGCCAATTTTAAAAGCACATTTGAATGGTAATATAAATATGGAACTTCTTCAAACCTATTTTTTATTGTTAATCAACAACTAAACGTCCCAGGACCACGTCTACTCATAAAAGCAAGTTTGACAAACAGACGTCCTATTTACGAACACCTCTTATGGGGTGGATGTTCAGAAAAAGGAGTGTTCAGTATCTGAGTGCTGAGGTCAGAATCCTTTTGACCTCCCAAGAGGCATAAAAACAACAGTCCAGGCCTGTACCAGCTCCTAAGACAAAGCAAGATCCATCACAAGTGCAGCACCACGAGCTTTGGAACATCCCAAACAACGGCGGAGGGTCTGATCCTCAGCGTCCGGCACTGGGAGCCAAAGAGCACCACTGTGTAACGAGGGCAGAGACAAGAGGAAACCATCAGCAGTCACAGTGCAAAGGGAGAAACACGTGGGGGTAGAAGCCATGCATGACTCTGTGTCTATCAAACAGCCTTGAACGAGTGTTCACAGTGTACCAACAGTCACAGCTACAGACAGACTCCTATCTCCATCTCTGTTCCAGAGAAAAATCACACACTGGCATGGGCTACAACCCTAACACTGTGAAAGAAGGAGAATATTCTACAGGTTACTAGCTTGAACTGTAACTCATTTTGTAATTAGTCCTCCTTATAGTGTCTTACCATTAGGACAAGAGGGAAATGAGGGCATCCAGGAACTTGCTCCGATCTTCTGTTTTCAATTCAATTACTAGAATACAAAACATTTTATTACAAGATGCAAACAACTGAATTATATGCCAGATGTCACATTTGAAGAGCAATAATCCTGAGTATACTAATTTATATTCTTACTCAACTTTAAGAGGGAGAAAGAAAACCTAATTACTTGGACAAAACTAAAGCACACGATTTTGTGTTCAGACTTCAGCAAGCTCTGATTTCTAGGTGCTCATTACACAACATAGCGGGCACTTTTTAAATCTCAGCATGTTTCTCTTTGTGTTCATCACACATCCATAAACACACGTTAAAAACTGCCTCTTTTGTAAGCATGTACAAAGATGGGCAAATGAGTGTCTCATCAACGCCAGAGGTGGTTTGGCTGCTGAATATAACCCCCCTCACAGATCAGCTCGCCGAGCCAGCAGTGCCCCCTGGGGCAGGGATACTCACTCGACATGTCGAAGTGGTTGTGCAGTGTCCTGGAGCTGGTGCTGTCTGCCGCCTTCTCAAAGGCCCTCCCGAAAAAGCTGGAACACAGATGAGCATTAGGGAAAAGGATGTATTTACTGAGGTAGGAATGTGGAACCTCTTCCTTGCTGAGAGCTGAAAACGGCTCCTAGACGTGCCTCAGGTGCCGTGTATTCAACACACGCCTCGCTTATGCGTGTGCAAAAAGCTTTACATCTTTAAATCTTTACATTTTAGAAATGAAGCCGTGGGCCACATAGTGAACTATTTGCCTCGTTCAGTCAATTATTTCCCTCTTTTAAGAGGGAAGAAAGGTCCTGAAGACCTGTATCCTCTGTCAAAGTATCTCGTGCACGGTGTATGCAAAAGACGTGTTCTTCTTGGCGATTCAAG
This sequence comes from Empidonax traillii, assembly GCF_003031625.1. NCBI lineage: Eukaryota > Metazoa > Chordata > Aves > Passeriformes > Tyrannidae > Empidonax > Empidonax traillii. The sequence goes on from NW_020955554.1 coordinate 1,857,601, forward strand.
TCAACAAAATCAGTGTTTAGTATATACAGGAAGGATACATTTGCTTCAGAGGCAGGAAAACTCTTGGGATAACCTTTAGTGAGAACTTATAAACGCTGTGCTTACTTCTTTTTGTCCGAGCTCTCTGTCTCTGGAGGGATGCCCACCATGATCACAGTTCCCTGCTCCACGTCCATGGGTGCAGCCATGACCAGGGGCAGCAGCTTGCAGCGCTTGTTTTTTGTCTGCAGGTCAGAAACCTCTTTGTTAGACAGAGCTCAGGAACCAATTTAGTATCAGCTCCCCACATGAGATGGTACTACAGGCACTCATGTAAGGGTGCAGCTTAGTACACATGCAACTCATGTAGTGAGTTCAACTGAAGGTGGTTTCTTTACAAGATCTCTTAATCCCCTTCTTCCTTCCAGCAAAAGTCACTTTAAGGACCAATAGAAATTTGAGTGATGTGCTCCCTCGAAACTCAGAAAATTACACAAAGATTTAGATTGTAATTATCTCAGCAATGAAAACTCTCCCTAATGCTGTGAAGTCTCCCAGAGAGGTATCTTTCCTAGAGCAGCATGTGCAGATATGCCAAAATTATACAATCAATTAGCAGAAAAACATTATTAATATTTTCATATTATGTTTCTAATAATCAACTGCAAGTATCCAACACAACAGTGACTACTACACTGGCCAAAAGTTTGTGAGTCAAAATATTTTAATTTACTTACAGAGCAAACAAATGACTTGAGCAAGTTTTTACTAAGCAGGCACAGAGACACAGGTTTGGAAAACAGTTTCACATCTGGTGTGCCCTAGGAAAAGAGGAATTATTTCAATTGCAGTACAAGATGATTCTTATACCTGTATAATTTTACTATATACTGACAAGTCTAGAAGCTTTGTGTGGCTCAAGGAACATTACAAGAACCGTCACAACCCAGGAGTTTGGGTTCCCCCAGCTTTGCAGAGATCCCTCCCCCCTTGTGAGGGCTGGTTCTTCCTTTGGGAAGTTCAGAGCAGATGTCAGTGTTGACCCATCAGGGCACAGCACAGGATATGAAACAGGTTCTTTCTCACAGTAATTCCTATGGAATTAGCAGTTAGGAAAAGTGTTATTCAAGGATGATGGAGACAAAAAGGAGAGTCAAATGAGCAGCTGACTATAGAATGCTGACCTCCATGAGGGAACAGTAGAGAAATGGCCCCTGAGAGATGACGAGGTTGGTGCAAATACAGCTGGCCACTGTCTGCTGGATGGCACGGAGCTGCTTCTTGGCCAGGTCCAGCCCTTGGTGCAGCTTGTCCAGGTTACCCCTGCAACAGAAAGCATAAAAATAGACATGTCCTTATAAAAATAAAGCTTGTCACACAAAAATGAAACCTAAACACTATTCACAGAGATAATTGGATTTTTCTTCAATAGCTTATGAAGCAACAATGCGTATTTGAGATACGTAATCCACGTTCCATAAATAAAATTGGAAAAGAATGAAGAGACATATTTTCAGTACCTGGAGAGACTGTCCAAAGCTTTAATGAAATTAGTTGTTTCAGGCCCCTCTTTCTCTATATTCTCCATGAGAGAAGTTGTTGCATAAACTATATCACTTGCTGAGAACTTGTTCTTAAAGCCAAAGTGAATGCTGAAGGTCTGAACTCTTAAATCTTTCATTCTGCAAAATGAGATAAACCCAGGAAAGTTAATGAACATTGTCAGTATTAGCACACTGAGGACACAGCTGCTAACATTAAGAGCATGAAGACAAATCTTACCCTAACATTTGCAATGAGCCCAGTGTTACTTTGTCAGTCAAAGAACTGTATTTTTTTAAAACAAGATGTTAGAACTTCTTCATGCAAAAATATTTGAACTTAATTGAAAAGTATTTTCAAATAAAGCCTCTGTATTTAAAACAACTTACCCAAATTTGTTTGCAGATTCTTCAATCATTTCCCGAAGATTTTCTTTCAAAGACATGTCCATGGAATTAAACTTCTGTTTCACTTGCTTCAAAGGCAAACTGAAAAGAGAAGGAAAAAATACATGAATAGGCATGCCAGAGGAAAAAATATTTTTCCCTTGTTTTTTGATAATATTTTCTTAATTATTAGATAATTTAGCGAGCTTAAGTCTGACAAAAGTTGTTTACATTAATTTTTCTTTAGTCCTTAAAAGGCAGATGTGAGAAAGCAGAGGTTACTTGCTAACCTGCCATTCCATGCATAGAGGTGAAGTGTTGCTTGTAAACCAACAGACAACTGCATCACTCCACTCCAAGAGACACTGCCACCTACTCAGAGCCCCACAATCTTTTAAAAACTAACAAGTTGAGCATTTACGAGATATATGCTGAATATTTTCCCATAATTCATTGAAAAAAAGGATCCCTTAATCAAGACACAGACTTTTATAACTCACCCCATGTCAGCCAAAAACTCCTGGAGCCTCTTCTGCCCTTGTACAGACCAAAGCTTAAGCCTAGCAGAGGTGTAGGAGGTATTACAGAGACTTTCATAAAGAGACCAGTGCTGATACAGGGCCAGACGCAGACTGGACAGGAATTAGGGCAAATAACTATAAACACAGTCATCTGAAGCTGCAAACACCAACAAAACTCCACAAGTCATGTTTAAGTATTCAGTTGCCCTCAAATCTCCATTTGTTGTGATTGCCTCTCAGCAGCAGAGAGGGGCAGGGATATTGTGATTGCCTCTCAGGAGCAGAGATGGATGGGGCAGGGATATTGTAACTGCCTCTCAGCAGCAGAGACAGGGCAGGGATACTGTAATTGCCTCTCAGCAGCAGAGATGGATGGGGCAGGGATACCGTAATTGCCTCTCAGCAGCAGAGATGGATGGGGCAGGGATTTTTCCCTGGATGGAGACTCCAGAGGGGCTCAGCACACGGGCAGAGTGCAGCTGCCCAGCCCTTGGCAAGGATACTCGTACTCGAAGGCTATCCTGGTGCAGTCGATGGACAGGGAGTTCTCCTCGTCCTCGTTGCGGTGGTTGTGGCGGGACACGTGGCGCTGCAGGGTCCCGATGTCCGTCACGTACTTCATCCTAAACGACAACAAAGCCCTCACTTCACGCCCTTCTGGGGAATTTTGTTCTTGATGATGGGAAAGTGTTGGGTACGGTCAGCAGCATGAAAACATCTCAACCCCCCAAACTCCTAAAGGATGGTTTTCCAGTAATCAGCCATACACCCAGGCAATGAAAACTCAAACAAACCCAACACTGAGAGACAGACCGAGAGACTGGAGGATACAGAGCATACAAAAGTTTTTTCCTTTAATAAAACTGTATCAAGTTCATACTTAGGTAAACTACTCTTAAACACCATTTCTTCCCAGATCAGAAGTGATTGTTTTATGATTTTCTGAAAAATAAAGTTGGTTTTAAAATTCTAAATAGTAGAAAATACTTATTCCCTTAGGTCTCCTGATCTCTATTAATTGCTATTAGTTACTCCCAAACCCAAAATTTTAGAAGGTAGACAAATAAATAAGAAATAATAATAAATAGAAATTAAAAAATCTTCCTTACTGAGTGATTTTATCTTGGACCCATTGATCTGTAAGGCCAACAATAGCCCACCTAAAATTTTTTTGGAAAAAAGGAACAGGAAAAAAAAGGTTAAAGCCACAAGTATTCCAATACAGTATGCTATATTTAACCCTCTAAGTGTGTAACAGAAAAAATCAGAAACACTGTCCAGCAGCAGGACCCAGAAGTTCCTCCCTAGCAGTCGCACACATGTAGCACCTACAGCATCTTGCTGCTCGTTATTCACTGACACAGAAGTGGCCTCTAGCTGAAGATGTGCAGTCCCTCACAGAAGCTGAGTAACTCTGGGCAATCTTGCCTGTCTTTGCTGGGGGTTTAAGCTTCCAGCCTCTCTGGGAAACGATGAGGAACATACCACAACATGTCGTTCAGGTCCTTAGACATCATCCACGCCAGATCAAACATCACCATCGCAGACTGCAGGGGGGGAGAGCAAAAAGACAGCGTGAACAGTCACAGGATCCTCACTTCATGAAACAGGCAGAACACAGGTGAATTTGCCAAGTTTTAGCATGTTATTAAAGCTCCAGGAATCACACTGGAGTCTGACAATCTGCCAGGGTCTCACTAAGATACTAAGGAGAAAGCAAAATGTTTCAGAGAGCTCTGTGAACCTGTATTATATACAAAGCAAACACTTAACAAAATATAAAAACAATCAAAGGCCAAACGAAATAAGAAACAGTTTGATGGCCCAAGTGCCATGTTTGGGATATCCTGAACTTTGAAAGACAAACAAGTCCCTTACACGCTCAGGTCTTTTTGTGAAAGTATCTTGTGCAGAGATAGATACTTTTGTCAAGGCCTAAAAATCCACCAGAAAACATTAAACTAAGTTAAATTACTTGTATATTTATAAAAAAATAACAAAATGTAACAATATTATATTGCACATTATTATTAGATAATTATATAGTTCTAATAGGTAATTATAACCTCAGATATTGTCCAGTTACCTTTACATTGTCACCTTGGGTTTTTATGGCAAACAAAGAGTTAATACTTACTGAGGTCCCATGGTATTCATATTGCTCATAATCAAAGAGGATTTCTCGTCTAAAAAGGGGAAAAAAACCAATACATTTGACTTAAGGATGAACTGATCATTGGATCCAATTGAAAATATAAGCCCAGAACTGCAAATAATATCTCAGATTCATTTTAGCAGTGAAAGAAATCAAACTCAGGTTGGAAATTGTGCGAGGCAAACAGACCCCAGTAATAATGTGGAAACCACTCTGAAATGTACTCATAAAGCAAAAAGGAGAAATTTGTTAAATCACTATTCCTCAAAGCCCATTTTATCTGATTTGCTCCTGCCCATTCCTATTAATGGGATTGTAAAAGAAGACAGAAGCACAAACTTCACCCTAGGATGGGCAAGACAAGAATACCACAGCTATTTCAGTGAAGCAATGCACCTACTGCTACTCACATTTTAAATTGCTATTTACAACATCCCTCATCTAAACATTTTAGTTTTATACAGTAAATATCCCTCTCAGCTTTCTGAACAGAACTAGAACTAAAGCATCTTGCAAGTCATGTTGGGATCATGTTTGCCTTCCTAACAAGATTCTAGTCAAAGACTGAGAGTAAGAACAAGAGGTACAAGCAACATAAAACCCAGTCAGCACACCTGCGTGCTTCCCATTCTCGCCTCTGTCGCCTTCTCATCGTCCTCTCTATCACATCCTGTGAATTAATTGGGATGGTAAAAGCTAGATTAGCATCTAGACACTTTAATGATTAAATCTTAATTAAAAAATGTAATTAAGGTATTCATTATAAAGAACTTTTTAAAAGAATTATTAAAAAAAAAGAATATTGCTATGAACAGCATCTCATGAGTCAAGTATTAGTATCAAATATTTTTCCAAGGAACACAGCTGTAAGAAGTCATTAAGCGTAATCAAGTTCAAAACATCTTTCTGTGTTAGGAGAAAATATTTCTATGCAGTTCAGATAAATAAACCCTTGTTATTTGTGAAACTCTACCTGATTATTTTTACATCATGCACTCTAATTTGTGATCTAGTGGAACACAATTTTTAAAGTGAAATACAAGTATTTGTTGCAAAATACAAGTTTTAACAGTTTTATTTTCCTTATTCTCACAACAAAGTAGCAGAAACACACCTCTTCAAAACGTCTGCGCTTGTCTGAAGGTTCTGAGCCCTCACTTTCACCCTCTGAATCCTCTTCTTCCTCCTCTTCATCTCTGAAGATATCATCATAAGCAGGAACATCGAGATCATCATCTTGCTTGACTAACAGCTTAATCTAGCAAGAAAAAAATGTAGTTAGGGAGTAAAACATCTTAAATGACATATGAGAATACTTCAGTATTCTTACTAAGAGAAACTAAAAATTCATTTTTATTTTATAATTTCATTTTATAATTCCAGGAGTATCAAAAACATTGGTTTTGAATAGAGAGACCATACTGATTTATACAAAGTAAGGGTAAAAAAAAACATATTCCTTTCTTTACAGCATTACTGGATGAATTATTTTTACTTTTTTTTTTGATTGTTAAAATCAAATAATTTGTGTTTAATACTCGGAATTCTATGTGTTGCTGCTCCCTGACCTACTACCTAATGCTGGAAGCAGTTTTGCTCTACACCACTCACCACCACACTGTGGGGAGGTTTTTATCATGAAAGAAAAGTCCTTACCTGTGTGTCATTGTAAACATTCACTACATTAATAGGTCTGTGGCTGTCACATACAAAAAAAAAGGTGTCTTCTTCAGGCTGCAGGATTTCCAGGAGGTCAACATTGGCACCACAATTAATAAGAACAAAGTATTTGAACTGAAAAAAAAAAAAAAAAAAAGAGTTTAAAAAAAACCCCCTTGTTACTGAAATGAACAGGGGACACAGAAGACTGAAAATACCTTTACAAAACCTTCAAAACACTCATCATCGCCAAAACTTGGATTTGCTTTCTGATATTTGATGTCTTCATAGCAGAAACTTTTTGTAAGACAAAACACCAAACTTGGGGACATCCAACACCACCACTCTTTATATCTCAAAAGGTAAGCAAATCTAACTTGGCTCTATCAAAATTATAGCACACTAGTTTGGCCTGATATGAAGAACTGAACAAGCTTGTTACTGGTATGATAGAACGTAACCACAGTTTTGAGGTAACCTTTAATAAGAAGCAGTTTAAAAGCTGGCATTTTAAATGGGAAAAGGGAAGAAGTGCCTCTCTTTAGAAGATGAGCTGCAGCTTAAGAAGTTTCCCGTCTTTTGTCACCTGATCTTTGTGCTCCAGAAAGGCGGTTTCCAGCTCCTGCCACCCAGACACTGGGACGAGGGTGTACTGCACGTGGTCGCACTGGAACAGGGCCTGGAGGGAAGCAAACAGCTGTCAGGGGAGATGAAGGAAACAGCCTCTCCTACAATGCCAAATTCTGTTCCATACTAATCTTTCTAGTAAAGACATCCCAAATGCCAAATCTACAGGAACCCAGAGGATGACTCACCAGTTTTCCATGTAATAACTCATGGAAAAATTAAGTTACAAAAGCAGATTAAACCTTTACCCTTTCCTCGGTTCAAACCAGTTAAAAGGATCCCAGGGTATATTTTCTTTTACTGCAGTGATAATGAACCAAAACTTACTTGGAGTATTTTACAAGCACATAACGCATCAACATCTGAAGCGACAAGAAGAAGAACACGCTGCAAAAATAACAAAATAAATACATTAATACAGGTGTCAGATCTGATGTGTGGAACATGAAATGCATAGACCACTGTGAGGCCAGAAGTTTAGGTAGATATCATTATAAGCATAAAATGGAATTGCTTCTGAATGGACACTGCAACCAAAATTAACCAGTTTAGATCCCTGTAAATATGAACAGAAAGCAACCCCAAAGGATACCCAAAATATGTCAGCTGCTTTAGGGAAATGTAACTACTCAGGTTCCTCTGAATCACTCACTGGTTTCAAGGTTCAAAACTAGTCAATCCCTACAACTATTTTAATTGTGTATAGAAAAGCCTTGGTTTTCAGCATGGCATCTGGAACAATTTTGACTAAAGAAAATCTTACTAAAATAAGAGCAAGGCAATGTGTGAAATAAATTGTGTTGCCTAAATCAAGGTTGACTGGTGGATTGGTTTTTGTTGTTTTCTTTTCAGTTTCGATGTTTTTGTTTGGCAAGGGTGTTGCTGTGCTGGGGTTTGGGTTTGTTTTTGTTTTGAGATTTTGCTCACAGTTGGGGAAATCAAGAGAAATACTTCCATTTGCACAATCTATAATATCGGTTCATGGGTAGCAATGCCAAAACACTGTCTAACAAATCTTTACCGCCTCGGTGTACAAATCTACTGTGGACGCAGTTAAGCAAAACAGGGGTTAAAAATGAAAATAGCCAACCAGACCTGCTACGGAATCTGGGTGAACAACAATAAAACAGTTAAAAAGATATATAGAAACAGAGCAGCTTAGAGGCATCATGGTTAAGCACCAGACCCAGGAGAACACCAGAGAACACCTTCCTGAGGAAGCAGAACTGCAATGGAAACCCCTGGCGAGTCAGTTTTGTGTCGGGTTTCCGAGGGCAGGGAAAGGGAAAACTGCCGGGGGATGTTTACGAGCCGGGGGAGAGGCACTGCCCCGGGAGCGAGACCCCCGCTGCCCCAAACCCCAGAGCGCCTCAGGGCCGGGACAGCCCGCACCGCCCCGCTCCGTGAGGGGACGGAACCGCGGGACCCCGAGGAGAGAGAGAGCCCTGAGGGGAGAGAGAGAGAGCCCTGAGGGGAGAGAGAGAGAGCCCTGAGGGGAGAGAGAGAGAGCCCTGAGGGGGGAGAGAGAGAGCCCTGAGGGGGGAGAGAGAGAGCCCTGAGGGGAGAGAGAGAGCTCTGAGGGGGGAGAGGAAGAGAGAAAGCTCTGAAGGGAGCCCCCCGCCCCCAGATCACCCTCACCTGGGTGACGATCACATCGTAGAACTCCCGGCGGCAGTCAGAGACGAACATGGCGGGAAGGAGGAGCGGGAAGGAGCGGCGGGAATGCCGGAGCGGCGGGAATGCAGGAGCGCCAGCCCCGCTCCCGGGCCGGCCCCGCTCAAACTGCGCGCCAACCAGCCCTGCGCCCCATTGGTCGGCGCCTCACGACACTCTGGCCAATGAGAATGCGGCAGCCCCGCCGACGCGGCGCAGACTGCCCAGTCCCTTCCGGATGTCCGCCAATGGGATTGGAGGGAGGCGGTGGCGGCACGCGCGACCGGCCAATCCCGAGAGGGCTTCAGCCGGAAGCACCGCGCTGAGTCTGTGTAGCCGTCTCCGCCATCTTTTCCGCGGGCGAGGAGTTTGTTCTGCCTTTACGGCGAGCCCGGCCAAGCGGCGGCGGGGCCGCAACAAGGCGCGATGACCCAGAGGGGGTCGGCAGGGCAGACAAGCCCCACGCGATGCCGTCTCTGAGGTGCGGGGTCCCGCCTTCCGCCCTCACAGGCCATGGCGGCGCGGGCGGCGCGGGGCACGCCGGGAGGGGCGGGGCGGGCCCGCAGAGCCCGTGAGGCGGAGCAGCGGCCCCGGCCCGGCCCGACCTGACCCGGCGGCCCAGGGAGTTGCGGCTCCGGTACCGCCGCCATGGTGAGCCCGGGGTGGGGCACGGGCATCTCCGCCGCGCCGCGGCAGCCCTAGGGGGGCTCTGGCTCTCCCGGGGCTGTGGGCACCGATTAACGCGTCCTTCTCTTTGTGTTGTTTTTTTTTTTCCTTTCTAGTTCTCGTTTAACATGTTCGACCACCCCATCCCCCGCGTGTTCCAGAACCGCTTCTCCACTCAGTACCGCTGCTTCTCGGTGTCCATGCTGGCCGGGCCTAATGACAGGTCAGATGTGGAGAAAGGCGGGAAGAGTATGTGCATGTTTTATTTTGACTAATAAACCTGTTGGAAGGGTGTTTGTGAATGTTGTCGAGTAACGCAGCTTTTGGCCGAGACTGCAGAGACGTTGAACGGCAGGAGACAGCTGAGCACCCTGGGTGGGGCCCTGAGGAAGGAGGAGGCGTCATCTTCCATTGCCTTGCTCTGTAATTAAAAACCTTACCGAGTGAGTCTGGGTTTAGGAGGGTTAGAGTAAGACAGTCTTATTTTTTGAAGTCTCTTGTTTCAATCTTGGATCTAGTATAAGCCATGGAAGTTAACTTAAACAAAGAATAATAGATTGGCTAACTTCATTTTCAAGCTGTCAGATCAATGCTGTGTTAAGTTGGTGTCATTAAAGACCACCTGTGAGCCCAAACAAGTAAAATTAGCTTTAGAAAATGTTTGCCTTAGCACTAGATACTGTAAAACCTTGTCTCCTCTTTTTCTTTCTTTTCTCATTAAATTCTGAATCATCATTAGCAGATGCATTTATCATGACTGGTTCTACTGAAACCTCTGGCTAAAAATGAATTTAGATTTTAGAATATCCATTTTTTTTAGAGGAGACTAGAGAAAGGAATGCTAAAATTTTGTTATGTACTCTTATACAGGTGTACTTTTCCTAATCTTACATTTCTGTTCATCCCTGCAGTAATTATGCCACCGTCAGCTTTGGATCAACTCAGTAAGTGAATATTATATTGAATATTTTATTGGAACAGCAACATTAGAAATATCAGCAAACACGTAAGCAAATGCCACAGTGTTTTAGCTGTCTCTGGAAGTCTGACTTAAATCGAGAATATGAGACCAATTAGTTAAAAAATATATTCTGAAGATGTTTTTTTCTGTCAGAATTAAGGGACTCGTCTGTCTTCAATACAGACATTCCGAGTGTTGGGCTACCTGAGGTGTGAATCAATGTTAATTAACTATTAATAGTGTACTCAGGATAATGGTTACAGTTAATCTTGTAAATTCTTAATCTCAACCAGGTTGTCCTGGATAATGTTGTCTGGAGCAAAATTTATTTTAAAAACAAAAAAAAGTGACAGTTAACTTTGAACTGGGGAAAAGATAACCAAATCAAAAACATGAAGGGTCTCTTTTGGCCTTTTTAACTAAGGGTTTTTTCTCCCCCTTGGAGTTTTAGTCTTAATAGAATTTCTCTGAGAAATTACTTTAGTAATTTAATTTTAAAATAGGCAGGACCTGTTAGAAGCCATTAGGTAGATGCTGAGTGATAATAGCACAAGGGTGTAACAGTAATAGATTCCTCTCTCATTCCTGCTGCCTGCTCATGTTTGAGCTTGGGGAAAGGTTGGGGGAGGATTTAAAGCTCCAGGTGTGATGCCAACACAGTATTTGTGTATCTGCTTTCTCTCCCGGATTTGTAGTTGGGATAATGGTGGGAGGGGAATCCTCTCCTGCAGTCTGGCCCGTTCCCTTGGTGATGTTTGAAAGCTTCAGCAATGTGTTGGTGGCTGCTGACCAACAGAACTCTCCTGTGCTGTGTCCCCAGGCCGCCTGAACATCACTTACCCCATGCTGTTCAAGCTGACCAACAAGAACTCGGACCGCATGACGCACTGCGGGGTGCTCGAGTTCGTGGCTGACGAGGGCATTTGTTACCTGCCACACTGGGTGAGCTGCTCCTGCTGGGCTGACAGAACCCCAGCAGCAGCATTAGCAACCTGCCAGTTTCATATTAAAGGAGTGCAGTGTTTCCTGAATGTGTCTCTGCTGCTCATGTCCCAGCAGCTTTCAGTCCCAGCTCAGGTTCCCTCTTGGAGAGGTTAACTAAGCAGAGCAGCCTGTGTTTAAGAGGCACCTGGCTGTTATTCCTGAGATGAAACCAGGGTAAACAGGTGCACGTCAAGGAAGATGGTGGCCCCAGCAAAACTAGATATACACTAGGAAAGAGACTTGAAAACGTCTGACATAGTGGTTTGTATCTTTGTTTCCATTCTTGCAGATGATGCAGAACTTGCTGCTGGAAGAGGGAGGCCTGGTGCAAGTGGAGAGTGTTAATCTGCAGGTTGCAACTTACTCAAAATTTCAGCCACAGAGTCCAGATTTTCTTGACATCACCAATCCCAAAGCTGTGTATCCTTCCTATTTGATGATGGAAAAAGATTTTTCTCCCAAATTGGAACAATCAGGCAGAGCTAACTTTCCAGGTGGGACTCACGCTCTTCTGGTAGTAGGTGACTGCTGCTGCTGCTGCTTCTGAAAACAAAAGGGATGGAGAGCTGTTGTACAGAGATGTGGCCAGCTGCTGGCACAAAGTGTGGCCTGGAGTGAAGCAGCAGGAATCTTGGCTTAAAAGTCCAATGAATTTTGAGTGTCCCTTTGAAAAACTTGTACACCCCAATGTTTACTAAAAGGCTACCTCTGGTGTACTGTTGATTTTTAAATCATGTTTGAGAGCCCAAGGATCAGGGGTCTGTAACACAGTAACTTTAAAGCTTTGCTGTTGCCTTGAAAACAAGTGTTTCATCTTAACATGCCCTGAAGATTAGAAAATGCATTGAGAAACTTTGCCTGTCTAACGACTGGGGATGTTATTGCCATCAACTACAATGAAAAGGTACAGTGGAGGGTTGAGGGTTGCGGACTAAGTTCAGTTGTTGGATGTTGGTGCTAAAACAGTCAACCCAGAGCTGTGCAGTGTTGTTGACAAGTAATCCCAAATGGAAGATTTCGCAGCTGGTTTTCTGTTGGAGGGAAAAAGTGGTCATTTAAGCCTTTCCCTGAACTGCTCTTTTGACTCACAAGAAAATAAGCCTTTGCACTGTTGAAGTTTTTACAAGCCGAAAGAGAGAATTTATCCTAATTTGTTTTCAAAAGTGCAGATTAAAGTACAGTGAGGTACAGTAATAGGTAGGTTCTCTCAGTTCTGAGTTAAAAACCTTTGCTCTTAAGTTCTGTAGAGACCCTGCAGTATCCAGTCCTCAAACTAGAGCACTTCCTGCAGTTTTCTTATACGTAAAGCTGAGCTTTTTCATGTGCAGTCCTCAAATAGCCATTGGTGTTTCAGATCTACGAGCTGCGGGTCATGGAGACCAAACCAGATAAGGCCGTGTCCATCATCGAGTGTGACATGAACGTAAGTGAACGCTGATGTGGAAGGTGTGCCCTGACCGTGTCCTGCCGGGGGGAGGGACAGTGCTGTGCGTCCAGCACCTCTGGTGCTGCAAAAAAGGTACAGGCAGATGGGTGGGGAGGGGGACTCGTTTGGGAGGACTCCATGTGCCTTTGTAACCACATCCGGGGTCTAGAGTGGCACTTGATGTACCATCAGGTGACTGGTGCCTGGAATGGAATGGTTAGCCTTGATGTGCTTTATCTGGGTTGTATTTAATAGCCTTGTCAGGGATACTGTGGTGCTGCTGTACTGCTCGGCTTCAGTTACTTGCTAAGGCTTATTCCTGGGAGGCTTAGTCTTTTTTTAGTTTGGAGTTAAAATGTTCAACAAACAAGTCTCAGTTCTTTCTAGATCTAATACAGTGATGATGGTTTGTGGAGTTTGGAGGAATAGTAGTATAAAGCTTATGATTAAAAGAAAAATATTAACTGCATTTATTTTCATGTTTTTTGTGTAAATAGGTGGATTTTGATGCTCCTTTGGGGTACAAAGAACCAGAAAGAAGTGCACAACACGAAGAGACCACAGTAGGTTAAGTTTCTGTTGTTCCAAAGTGTATTCCCTAGAAGTCAGCATTGCTTGTGGGGAAGCAGTGAGCCTCAATATAATTTTTTTTTTTCATGAAACAAGTTCTTAAGGGTAAATTTGACTTACCAGGAGCTTTTGCATGTGTTACTTAGGAGATGGTTGTTTACCAACTGTTGGTTTTGGAAAGGGATTGTTGTGAGGTTTTGTTTGGTCAGAAGTACGTGGGACTGTTCCCACATGTTGTGCGTGTCACACACAATGAACTCCAATGTTTTCTCCCTCCCAGGATGTGGAAGCTGACCACAGTGGATACGTGAGTGACATAGGATTTCGAGTAAGTCCCTTATTTCTGCTGGTTTCTGAATGGTGTAGAATGGTGAGGGAAAGTTGTTTCAAAGAACTGTGAAATACTAATGTCTGTTCTTAGAGGCGATTGTCATTTAACTAGTGGGTACCTGCAGTTGTTTTATGATGATTGCAACCAGGAACTGGATGACTTGCTGTCTTTGTAAAGGTCAGTCTGTAAGTGGGAGACTGAAACATACCCCTGCAGCCAGGGTCCATCCGCTTACATGCACCAAAAAGAAACATGCTGAATCAAATAACTAAATAAAAGTGACTGGTGGATTGCACAGAATATAGTGTCCCTGTGCAGTGAGCTTTCAGATACCAGAAGTTAAATTAAAACTCATTATGTATCCCTAGGCATTCTCTGGTTCTGGGAACAGACTGGATGGCAAGAAGAAAGGTGTGGAGCCTAGTCCCTCACCGATTAAACCAGGAGACATCCGAAGGTATGTTTCATTCATTTGTCAGCAAGTGAAGAATCAGTGTTTGAGTAGAATTTTAGGTTTTTTTCCTGCTCTTGCAATATAAACAAACTAATTTCATCATAAACTTGCCTTTAGAAAATAAATAATCTTATCCACAGGCTGCATGGAAACATGGCCCTGGCCAGGCTTCCACAGCAACTCCAGTATTTGGTTTTTTAACTCATGCAGTGCATGAACCTTCAGAAAATAATTCAGTGGTTTAACTCCGGAATTATTTAGTAATGGAAATGTGCAGCGAGTGTTGGTACAACACTGACAGACATGGAACAGCTCTCACTGTGTTCAATTCCATGGTAGGTATAAAACTTCTTTCATAATATCTTTATGCTTCTTTTCCAGAGGAATTCCCAACTATGACTTCAAGATCGGTAGAATCACATTCATCAGAAACTCACGCCCACTGGTTAAGAAAGTTGAAGAGGTAAATAAAGTTGAGTGCTCCCAGTCTTGCACAGAATTAGAACATTAGAGCTATGGTCCAAGTTTGTGGTTCCTCTCTCCATACTTAATTTTCACAGCATGCTTCTGTTAAAAAGTGGTAGCAGTTAACTGGTGCGAGTTAAGTAAAAGCAACCTCTGGTGTCCTTGTTACTGATGTAAAGATGGGCCTGGTGTGTAATGAGCCAGTGCAGCATCATTTCATGTGGCTGCAAGGCCACCAAAGTACTCCTATTTTATTTTCAGGAACAAAGTAGTTAATATCTAGATTAAGGATGGGGAATGTCTACAGTCAGTGGCTGCTCTGATGGAATGTTCTTTCTCATGATTGTTCAGCTTTCATCACACACAAACACTGCGCAAAGAGGTAACAACCTTTTCCCCTCTTTCCTTTCTCCAGGATGAATCTGGAAGCCGGTTTATTGCCTTTTCAGGAGAAGGCCAGTCCCTGCGCAAAAAGGGAAGAAAGCCCTAGGCTGTGGGACCTTCCGTTAGTTAGGAGGAAAATAAAGTAACAGTTGCAGCATATTGGATCTTAGTTATTGCAGTTAGAGGAGAGATCTTCTGCAACATAGGAACCCTCTTACTGGTTCTGGTTTCATGTTTAAAATCGGAGCTGTCAGACTGTCTTAATTTTCAGTTGAAAATTGAGTCCTGAGCTTTTTGTATGTGTTGTAAAGAGGGAACGTAGATCTCTGATCGACCTGAGAAGTAAAACTAACAAAGCTCTACCTTACTAAAGATCCAGTTCTTAGACTACATCCTCCCCTCCTATCCTGAGTGATGATGGTCTCATGTCGCTCTTTGCTTGGTATTTTCCTCCCTCTATATATAATTTTGCCACAATTTCAGGTCAGCTTTTTTGGTGTGGTGCGGGTGAAGGCTGACACTTTAGTGTTTAGGACTTTTGTGCTCGAGGAGTCTCCTTGAGCTTTAGCTTCAGGTGTTGGGTTATCAACCATTTTAAGCGAACCCCTTGTAAGTGCTTTTTATATTTATAATTATTAACATGCCTTTTAATAGTTCAGATGCTATAACGTAGCCATCTAATGGCAGGTGTAGGGAGAGGCGAGACCCAGCTGCGCTGCCCTGCTTTGGAAGGCGGTGTGGGTGTCACCCCGAGGGTGCGCGCTGTGCTGAAAGGCCGAGTAAAGGATCCTGGTAACGAGCTGCGTCCCTGTGTGGTGATTTGGGTCCTGGTACCGAGCTGCGTCCCTGTGTGGTGATTTGGGTCCTGGCAAGGAGCTGCGTCCCTGTGCGGTGATTCGGGAAGGCCGAAGCGGGCCCTCCGTGCCGGGGTGCGCTGTGAGGGCGGCTCTGAGGGCGCTGCTCCCGCCCCGCCCCGCCCGGCGGGCAGCCATTGGCTCGCGGCTCGGGGCCGCTTTGTGCCGCCCCTCGCCATTGGCTGCACCCGCGTGTGCCGCTGTAAGGGCGGCGCCCATTGGCGGAGGCGCGGCATGGCGGACGCGGGCGGCTCGTGGCGGGTGAGGGGGCGCGGGGCCGGGGTGGGGGGCTCGGTCCGGTGTGGGGGGCTCGGCCCGGGGCTCAGCTCGGCCTTGTGTCCGCCCGCAGCCGCCGCGGCCGTGCGAGGACTACTGGGGGGAGTGGAAGCACTGCCGCGGGCTGCGCCACGCCTTCCACCACTACTACGCGCACGGGGAGCTGCCGGCCTGCGGGCGCTGGCGGGAGGACTACGAGGCCTGCCGCGCCTGGGAGCGGCACCGCGCCGCCGCCGCGCAGGTACCGCCGGGCTGGGGCTGCGGGGGGCCTGGGCAAGCAGCTGGGGAGGATCGTCCTGACGTCCGTTTAAGGATCCAGGGAGTATTTTCAGTGTTATGCTGCAAAAGCCCTTGATTTCAGTTACTCAGACAGTCCCTTCCCGATAGGAAAAGCTGTGACGTTACAGGCAAAAAGTGTTCGTGCGGTGTCCAGAAATGCCTCTGGCTCAGCCCCACGGACGCTGGAGGAGTCGGGCCCTGCAGCAAAGGCCACAGCGTAACCCGCTGGAAAGCCCTTGGTGGGGAGGGTTGCACAGGACTCGCAGTGTTCTTCCTCATGCAGGAGTCACAGGCAGAATATGACTTGGTTAAAAACCTGTATCCTGGCTTACTTAGATAGCATTTGGCACTTCTGTTTAAGCACGATAAATTTCTTTCTCGCATTTTATCTCAAAGAGTCATAACAGGAAATGGGCTCTGTACGACTGGAATATCCAGCACTATCAAGGTAATATTTTTTCTCTGTTTCAGGAAGCTTTGTGCAAGAGTGAAAGAGCTCGAGTTATGGAAAGCCAGAAGTATGCTCCAGTGTGGACACTCAGGAAGAGCCCCCCACCAGACTGGTATCTACCCCTCGACCAGGACAAACCAAATTAGGAAGACTGTTTGCTGTGTTTAGTCAGTAACTTAATACATAATTCAGACCTGTGCTGCCTTTTTTTCTTCCATGTCATCTTGAAGTTATACGACTGTAGCTCTGCCCTGCTGTACTTGAGCACTCATTCAAAAGTACTGAGAGTTTATTTAAACGCTGAGTATTTTTTAAAGGGAGACTTGAGGTGCCTAATTTGTCTCTGGTCTTGTATTCCTCTTACACTTTAGGATTTTGTCTCAGCAACTCAGCAGACAACTCCCAAATTAATGCACACGTGATCCAGCTCTTCTTGCTAGATGAGGCCTCTTCCCCTTCCTGCTGGTGGTGTGCACTTTTGGAACAAGGTACCCACCCCAGGCCTGCAAGATGGGCAGAAAACAAGCTAGGAATCCTCCCTTCAGTTCAGGACAATCCCAACCACTGGCATTTAAAAGGCATGTCCCAGAACAGGATTGTTGTGGGCTAAGAGCTTCTCAGCTGAGGGGGAGATGCTGCAGACCCTGAAACTGCCCCTTTGTGGAACTACTCTTGAATGATGGTGTGTGTTGTGGTAGTATTCAAAACTACTACAAAAATAAATGTTTTAACAAATGTAGAGATAGATCTGGTCTGGTTTAGGGCAAAACCATGCCAACTTGATTACACAAGTTACGTGGCAATATAATAAAATAAAAAAGCTGGCTTTGGCACTGGGTAAGGTTGTGTAGCTTGGCTGGGTGTCTTACCACCTGGGTAATTCTTTAAAAAACCCAAACACACAGATACTTCACTAATACTTTATATACAGTCACACACCTGCAGCACTGTAACCTGCAGGAGGAATTGTGTATTCTCTCTCCCTTCAGTCCGTCCTTCCTTCAGTGGCTGAGCAGCTCCTGGCAGGTGCCCCACGCCCTCCTCACTGCGTGTACACCTTGGTGATATCAACACACTTTCCCTCGGGGGGGTCATAGCCAGGAAGGGGGGGGGTGTAGGTGGGTCCATCCCTCTGGAAGGGGAAAAGCCCCTCATCCCGTCGGATCGCTGCCTGGTACAGCTCCTCGGATTCCAGCCGCAGTTCCTTCAGTGCCTCTTGCTGAGATTCCACAAGGCTCTGGATTGCTTTCTTTTCTGCCTCATCTTGTTTCTGCTTAAACAAACACCACTTCTTCAGAAGTAAAACTCTTCTTTCAGTCTCTTCGGGAGACAGAGCGGGAAGGCTTCGCACCCTGGCAAAGAGTAGGGTAATGTGAGGGAGAAATAACCTGACTGCAGAGACCAAATTAAAAAAATCAATCAAACAAACAAATTAATTTGCTAATAATTTAGTCTGTCTGCAAAGACATCCCCATCATTCTAACAGGAAATCCCCATTACTTTTAGCAAGAACAAATAAAATTTCCTTTTCACATTTTTGTCCTTATGGAAGTGAATGAGGCTTTTGTACCAGAGAAAGAAATTCACTGCAAATGCAGGCACATGGTAAATCCAGAGTCACTGACCTGCTGCTGTCCGAGTACTTGAGTGGAGTTATAAAATCCTCAATTGGAATCAGTTCTGGGGCAGCTTTTTCCAACTTTTTAAGCTTCTTTTTCATACGATCCTTCTGTGCTTGCTCTCTCCTAACATCCACTTTCTTCTTCTTCTTTGGCTGTGCTCTACAAGGGAAATAGTAAATAAAAGAAGGTATTTTGTCCTTTGATTCAACACCAGCAACTTCCACTTTAGTTTTCCAAGGACTGTTCCTTCCCATTGCTTAATTTGGTCCCTAATAGAAGTTTCCTGCCATGAGCTTCATTCAAGTAGTGGAATTTCCACAAGACAGCGACTTGTCTGCAGAGAGAGCTGTAACTGCCCAAGAAAACCCACTTT
Organism: Empidonax traillii; assembly: GCF_003031625.1. Taxonomy (NCBI): domain Eukaryota; kingdom Metazoa; phylum Chordata; class Aves; order Passeriformes; family Tyrannidae; genus Empidonax; species Empidonax traillii. The sequence goes on from NW_020955554.1 coordinate 1,876,219, forward strand.
GTGCTGAATGATCTGAGGACGTTCCCCAAAAATTGAACTGGAATTGTTTTGCACTAGCTTGGAATGCAGCAGAGCAGGTAACAGATTAGGAGTGGAAACCTCATCTGGTTCCAACCCCCTGCCATGGGCAGGGACACCTTCCACTAGACCAGGTTGATCCAAGCCCCGTCCAGCCTGGCCTTGGACAAATGTTCCTGTCATTTCATGTTAAAGAAGAGAGTGGGTGGTTTTACTGCTTCTAAAATTTGGAGCCAAATTCAGGCTGCAAATGTGACTCTCCTGTAGTACTTCCCCATGCAAGTCCTGTATACCCAAGGCACACTCCACAAACTGACCCTCACAGTGGACATCAGGGTGTCATTCCTGCCTTGCAGAATAAACAACCCTCTCTGAGGGTACCTCACAGCTACCAGGGTACTTTAGTGCATCAAAACAAAACATGGACACCAAAATGACGTGCACGTGGGCTGCCTTTGCCTTCACAGCAAAGCATTGCTGCTTCAGCTTTCACTGCCAGCAGGGAATTCTGGAGCACTGCATAAATCCCAGCATTTCCAGCTGCATTCAGTGGCTGAGGAAGCAAATGCTACACACAAGCACAATGTGGTAATTGTGTCACCACCGAAGGGCCCTCGAGAGGCCAGCACTCCTTAATGCTTTGGCGTTTGGAGACTCAACCATGCACAGGTAAAGGCGAATTTGGACTTGGGAAGATTTGTGTTGCCCCGCAGATGGGAACACTGCTCCCTAACTCCAAGGCACGTGCACTCACCTCACAGGGAGGGACGTCCTGAGGGTCAGCACAGAGCTCTGCCAGTGACTCCCTCGGAGCAGGCCCATCTGGGGCAGCAAGGAGCTGCAGGAGGAAAAGGAACATAAAGCATGAGGACAAACTGACTCTGGTGGCACAAGAGCTACTTGTTAGTCAAATGAGTGATGAGTTTTGAACCATCTCAACTTGGGGCAGGATCCAGCGTTTGCCTAGAGATGACCTCCAACTCTTCAGCGAGGTCACTGACCCCGGGCTGGTCGGTGTTGTGCGCCCACAGGGTACCGAGGGGCGAAACAGAGACTTTTTTTGGGTAGGTTACAGTAATGTTAAGCTCTGACAATGGCTCCTTTGAGGTGTTGGGATGGGAGAGATAAAAGCACCACCGTTTGGATTAAGAACCCGCGCACCGGCTCCTCCAGGTGCCGAGGGACCCCGGGCTGGGAGCAGCCCCGGGGCGCAGCTGGAGCGGGCCCGCCAGGCACCGCGGGCATGCAGCACTGCCAGGGCTATCTCCCCGCGGCCCCGGGGGCGCTGCAGGATCCCCCCGGCCGATCCCGACCCGGATCCCCCCTGGGGCGGTGCCGGATCCCCCCGGGGGGTGGTTCGGGGTCCCCCCGGGGGGGTGCCGTGTCTCCCGGGGGTGGTTGGGGTTCCCCCCGGGGGGGTGCCGTGTCTCCCGGGGGTGGTTGGGGTTCCCCCCGGGGGGGTGCCGTGTCTCCCGGGGGTGGTTGGGGTTCCCCCCCCCGTACCTGGCCCGGGCCCCGCGCAGGGCTCGCGCCGCCGCCCACATGTCCCGCGGTGCTGTCGCGGCCCGTCCCGCGGCCCGTCCGCCCGCGCCCCTGTCCCGCGCCCGCCGTTCCGGCGCAGGAAGGTTCCGCGCGGCGCTCCGCCCCGCCGTTGCCGCCCGGCAGGGGGCGGGCTGCGCGAGGCGCGCGGAACGCCGCGCTCGGGGGCGCTGTTTCCCGCCGGGCCGCTGAGGCGCGGGCCGGTTCCGGCCGTGCCGGATCGCCGGCGGGCCCGGCCGGAGCGGGCTGAGCTCCGTCCGCCAGCCCGGCCGGAGCGCGGGGCTCGGGCGGGGCCCGGGGGGGCCGGCGGGGCCCAGCGCGGGGCCCAGCGCGGGGCCGGCGGGAACAATGAAGCTGCTGAAGCCGACCTGGGTCAACCACAATGGTGAGGCCGGGCAGGTGCGGCGGGGAGCGGGGCCGCGGCACTCGCGGGGTCCCGGGCCGGGCCTTGGGCCGCCCCCCGGCCGCGCCCGGAGCCCCGCCGGGCCCGGAGCGGCCGCAACAAGTGCCGGTGTGTCCCGGAGCGGGGCCGGGGCTCCGGGGCGGGGCGGAGGGGCCGTGCCGGGGCAGCCCCCGGGCCCGTCCCGCCGCCACGGCGTGTGCTCGGGGCGCAGCCCGGCTCGGGCGGGCACGGCTGCGGGGGGAGCCGGAGCCTCTCCCGCCGCCCGGGCGGCTCCGTGCCTGAGACAGCGCCGGAGGGGTTTGAGCGCAGGGCGGTCGGCGCTGGAGATGCCCGCGGGGTGAGAGGTGTCCGGGCACGGCACTGACCGCGCTGCTCTCACGGACCGGGGCAGCTTCGCTATCCCTGTCCCCACAGAGCACTGCTTTCAAAACAGCTCCCTGAATGTCTGTGCTATCCTGTCTGCCGGTCCTCTGGGGATTTTGTAGAGATCTGTGAGCTCAAACGCTTTCAGAGTGAAGTGTTGGTATTGACAGAAGGCTCTGTGCTTCCCTAGTGTGGAAAATACGGGGTAGCATCAGTGTTATGTACTTACAGCGCTGAGGATGAGTTTCCAGGTTAATACCTGTGCTGTTCCTGGTGAGGCAGTGAGAAGAAATCTATCGTGAAGAGCTCGCTTGAGTTTGTGCAGGTTTTGTCCTCAGAGCCGTGGGTCCAGCTCCATTTCCTCTCCAAACTGTGCCCTGTGAGTGTCTAAATGTCACTGGGTGGACTCACGCAGCTGATTGGGATCTAGAATAAGACTAAGCTGGAGACCAGCTTATTCAAGCTGGAAAAGCGTGCTTCGAGTTCAAAGCCACAGACACAGCTTTACAGCTGCCTTTCTGCACTGGTGGTGGGTTTGTGTCCGAGCTGCCGAGTTTGTAACATCACTCAAGCCTCGGGTTGCCTTCACCTGCATCTTTACTTGGCCTGCTCTCCAGGGACTGTGTAGGCAGCAGATGGATCCAGCCTTGGAACCAGAGGTTGTAGTGAAGTGAAAAATTGTGGAAGTACTTTATTTGAGTTGGTTTTTACATTTCTGCTTGGTTAATCTAAACAAATGTAGCATTTGCATCTTAATCTCTGGATGCCTGTGGGGAGAACCTCCTGCGCCTCTGTTTATCTTCAGTGGGAGCACACTTAGGAGCAGCTGAATAAAAACTTCCAGCCTAAATCTAATCTAAGAGATTAGATCTGTGACTTCTTTCCTTATTTCTTTAAAGGGTGCACCTTTTGATACGGGTACGTCTTTGAAATCTGTAGCAATTTAAAACACATCCAACCATTGCAGAAAACAGGCTCCAGCCAAGCAATTTGCAGCAGGGGTTCATTTGGAGAGCCCTGGGATACTCTGCCTGGTGGATAACGTGCTACCCAGGGCCTCGATAGTCCCAAATTATATTCCCATTTCTGCTGCTGACCTGCTGGGATGAGTTTGGCCGAGTCACTTTGTCACAGTTTCACCACCTGCAGAAGAGGCACTCGGCACCATCTCCATCTGTGAGGCGCTGGCAGTGGTGCCAGGGGGTGCAGGACTGTGTGGCACTGCCACTCTGCTGGCCTTGGGGCAGGGAGTGCAGGATAAACCGGGGTTGTTTAGTCAGCCCCTTTAACCCCCGGGGTTCTGGATCCTCCAGGCATCCTGCACTCAGGGAGTCTCCCTTTGGCTCTGGAACTTCTCCAGAGCAGGGTCAGGAGAGTTTCCCCTGTGTGTGCTGGAGGCATTTCTGTTCCCTTGGTTCCTGCAGGGGCACACAGGGCTGTCCAGTGCTGCTGGAGCAGGGCTGGCTCTTGCACACTCAGACCCAGCTGCCCTCATCCCAGCCTTGCCTTCCTCACTCAGCTTTGGGATTTTTCCTTTGCTGAGTGGACTGGAGAGAGTGTAATGATGCTTACAGGTACATGTTCTCCCCAGACACTGGAAACCAGCTGGGGCGTTCAGCACACCTGGGAATTGTGTGCCGTGTATTTATGGTAAAAACACAGTTTGGCTCCACAGGCTTTTGTCTTGGAGTTCTTAATGTCGCTTATCTGAGTACTTATTGGAAATATTCCTGCTTCAGATGCATCTTCTGTAAGCTTGTCCTGCACTTAATGTGGGTTTGTTATTAGATGTTGCATGAAATTCTCATTATTGTTGTGCTCTCTTCCGTGTTTCTTTGGCTCAGAGTGAGGTAGAATATTCAAAGTGCAATCTAATGGTGGGGCAGGAACAGATGACTGTGAGATACAAACAGTGTGATTTGCCTGTCCCTCCTGGTGTTGCACTCAGCTCCTCTCTGAAGAGGAATCTGGCTGTCTGGACATATTCTGCACACGGGGTTCTGAGAGCCCAGGTGCTAAAGATGGCTCATGCAGGCAAACACTGATCCCTGAGGGAAGGGAGGTCCCCTGCTATGCCAAGAAACCCTCACAAGCCCCAAGGTGCTGTTCAGGTATAGCAGCTGTAGGAACTGGAGCCTGCTCTTGTTTAAATACAGGCCCAGAGTTTATCTCTCCAAGCTGTAATGGGGGAATGTAAATATTTGAATTGATCTGCCAGTCACATTGGATGTTGTGTTAGATGGGCTGAGAACAAATTGAATAGAAACTCATTATTTTTTTGGTAGAAGTTTACTTAAAGTTGTATTTATGTTTCATTGATTACAAACAGAAATGATGCAATATTTAAAATGGCTTGTATTCTTCTGCCGGTGCGTTTTTTAAAAAGATGGGACCTTTTCCTTGGGTTTCAGTTACCTTTCTTGTAACTTTTTGTTTCGAGTTTGTTTCATTATTGGTATTTCTTTAAGTACATAATGTATATTTAGGGTCTTTAACCCAATAAGCCCACGCGACATCTGGTCTGTGATAAGGTGTTCTGGCTTTAATGAACCTGGTTTGCTTCCTCGTGCAGTGTGATGCCGGAAGCTTCAATAATTTAAGCTTATTTTCTTTTAGATATTATTGCAAGAGGTCAAAATGTCTTAAAACACAGCGTGTTAGATTTGAGTGTTGCTGCCTAAGTACCACTTGCATTTTGTTTTGGTGCCCCATTAGTGCTGGGACATTCAGCACAGCTCCAGGGAGAGGCACGGGAACGCTTTGGTCACTTGGAAACGGGGACCTCGGACCTTTTGGTTTGTTGTTTCCACAGGATGTGACAACATGATCTGATGAAGGCATGGGCCTTGGGGAGAAAGTGGCTGCTGTGGCTCCTTCTTTATTATTTTGAGATAATGAAGGAAGTGAGGAAAAACCCAGTATCTGTGCTCAATTTATAAACCACAAGGAGTATGGGACAAGTCTTCCAGCTTCAACCTGTGACAGTTGTCCAGCACTGTAAATGGCATTCCCTTGATAATGGTACCCTGGAGGAAAGAGCACCCTGGCAATGACTTTGTCTTGCTGAATTTCTGTCTTGCAGCTACATCATTTGTGGTGTTTTTTTAATAATTTGACATCTCTAGATTGATAAGACTGAAAACAAATATTAAGTCTTGGTTTATTTAGGAAAACAATCTAATAATTATTTAACTTAGTTTGTGTTTTAAGGAATAAACATAAAAGTGCAGAGAGCAGACTTACTAAAATATAAATTCCTTCTCAGTGGTGAAAGACTGACTATGCATTCAGAAACAGGTAACTTTATTAGTGATTTGCTTTCTCAAATCTGAATAATCCATAGGTAGTTGCTTCACTCTTTGGGTTGCTCTTGTCAGGTTCAGTTTATGCTTTTTGCCACTAATACAATTACTTCAACTTACAGTTGAAGTGAAGAGCACAGTGGAAGTGCTGGGGACTGAAAACTGCTCTAGCCCCTGAACAGTCCATGTTTATGACCCCTGACCTTGGGGCCGTTTGGAATGACATCCAGGCTGAGCTGTAATAGTGTTTTGTCCAGGTTGACTCATGAGTATAGATAGATTATTGTGTATGATGAGTTACCTGTGGAATCAGATCCCTCTGGATCACAGCTGAGCCACGCAGGAACCTTTATTTGTTGTTGAGGGCTTCCTTTATTACCAGTGCCTTTCCTGGGTGCAAAGTCCATACCCTTTTTAAACTTCACATCGAAAATAATGCCCTGTGACCTGACAGCTTCCACTGAGGTCTGAGATTTTAGGATTATAATAATTTATGAAAATATCTGCTCAATGCTCATTTCATTGAACCCCAAATTTAATGCTAGAAAAAAAAAAAAAAACAAAATAAAATGTTATCGTGCTGTGTAAATATATGGATCGTTTGTGTTTGAACACGTGGTCTTGAATGGCAGTTCCCATCCATGCCATCAGAGAGAGGAGAACTGCGGGTGTCTCAGGGTGACACAAGTGTCAGCAGTGTGACAGCTCTTGGAGCAGGAAAGGCTCTTTGAGCCCTGAGCTGGGCTGTGATGAACACTGGGAGGGTTGGAGTGGCAGGGAGGGGATGAATATCAAGCAGTTTTCATCCACTGTCCTGTACAAGAATTAAGGGGTGCTGAAGTAGCAGCCGGTGCAGATACACGGAGTAGGAGGTTCTTCACAGAGTCCATGGATGAGCACGGGATCTCTCTGTGTGGAGACTCTTGGTGGTAATTATGGGTCTGAGAAATGGCTGATTGAATTTACAGAAGAAAACTGTTGAGGGCCTCTGATTCAGGAAGTCTGAGCTGGAAATTCGTTGGAATTGTAAGATTGTCCCAGAAAGAAGCATTGTGTTCTTACCATTGTACAGATCCCTAGGGATGGATCTAGTGCTGGTTTCTGAACACAGAGTACTGCGCTTGGTGACATTTTCCCTGGTGTGGCCAATTTTAAGCTTTTATGGTGAATTTGTAGCTAAGTTACCTCTGGCTCTATAAGCAAAATAATATGGTTAATTTTTCAACCCCATTTGTGAATCTGTGAAAAATCTCTGCCCAGGAGGAGGCAGAGGGGGGATGTTACTGCTCCTGTAGAGTTATGCTCTTAAGATAAAGCAGAAATTGGAGAGGCTATGGGAGTTTTAAACATGTAGGAAAGGAAAGGAAAATTGTACCACATCAGTAAGTATTGCAAAGCAGTGGGTGCAATGACAGTGTGGTGGAACGTGTAGCGTATCTGCTTTGCCTGGGTAATAATGTTCGATGTTCCTGTCCTTTCTGATTTGCTGGGCAAGCTTTCTCTTGGTGTAAATGATACATAGGCAAAAGACACCAGGGTAAGTAGAGTAAAAAGGTCTTTGATGACTGGCTTCCTACTCTCCTTACACACCCCATGGCAAATTTCAGAGTATATGAAGTCTTCTTGCCCAAGACTGTTGATGCAGATTGAAAAGGTCACCCCTTCCACTCGTAAGTTCTACAGAAAGGCCTGTTTCTGTGTCAGGGGGTTCAACTATATATAAATAAATGATGCACTGATTTAATTTAATTTAAGGGAACTTCCACATTTTGGGAAGAGCAAAATAAATGTTTCTTGCCTGTGCTTCTCTAAATATTCAGCTTAGCCCTCAGTGTTGCATTCAAGTCAATAGAGTAAGAGAGAGAATTGGGGGCAACAAGCTGAAGAAAAGTCAGAGCTAAGTCTCAGCTCATGTGTTTTGTGAGGTCTAAAGGACTTGGAAGGAATGTAAGTTGAGTGCCGTCTTTCTGTACTTAAGGTCCTTGCTTGGCTGCCTGTAAAAATGTTAAGGGAAATCATATGTCAGAGGTGCAATACAAATCCAAATAAAACAAACCTTGGAACAAGTCAACATAATATAAAACTTGACACGAAGCAAAATGTGTATCCCTCAAAAAGTAAGAAATAGTGGGTGTTTGGATGAGGGGTTTGTTAGCAGTTTAGTGTCAAGGAATTCGGATGCTACAGTTGGACATAAAACTAACTGCTGGATAAATTCCCCAGGTTTTGTCTTTTATCCCTAACATCTCATGAAGATACAGTGCAGGAGTTGGCACATGTGGGAAATGTATCGAGTCGTCTTGGTGGGTGCATGCTGGTTCTTTGGGCTGTTTGGTAAATTGCCTTATTTTATCCTGGCCCGTGTGTGCTCTTGCTTGCAGAGGCATTCCAGTTTGAAAGGGTTGGCACTGC
>NW_020955554.1:1884540-1887644 GCF_003031625.1 Empidonax traillii
CCCCAGGTTTTGTCTTTTATCCCTAACATCTCATGAAGATACAGTGCAGGAGTTGGCACATGTGGGAAATGTATCGAGTCGTCTTGGTGGGTGCATGCTGGTTCTTTGGGCTGTTTGGTAAATTGCCTTATTTTATCCTGGCCCGTGTGTGCTCTTGCTTGCAGAGGCATTCCAGTTTGAAAGGGTTGGGATTGCTGCCAAAAGGGATTTGAATGTGGAAATCACACGCGTGTTCTTTCGAATAGTCCTCAGTGGTGGCTCTTTGAGCATCAGTGAAAGGCAGCAAGTTTGCTGCTCTTCCTTCTCCTCCTGCAGAGGTTAAAGGAAGTGTGAAGGTGCAGGAGGGAGTGTGTGTTCCACTGGTTGGAGCAGAATAGGTTGAAGGTTGTCTGGTTTCTAAAGCTGTTCCCTAGCTGTGTTAGTTACTTGTTATACAGTTTACATTTTAATAAAATTGTTAGATTTCCTCTGAAAGATGTAGCATGTGGAGAACTGGAGGATTTATGAGTATTATTAGGGTTGGTTAGTCTTCCTCTGTCTATATGGAAGCCATAAAATCAAAGCTGATCTTTGGGTAGAAGAATTTAATGACAACAGAACTTAAATTTGAGACAGGTAATTGTGTGACCAGCAGATGCAGCCTGAGATCAGGGAGGATTTTGAAAAGGCAAAACCAGAAACCAAAACAAAACTCGCTTCAGGTCATCAGCTAATGAACTGTAGAAACCTGGGAGAAATTCCTGACTCAATCCAGTTTTGCCTCCTTGGCACTCGCTCCATGGTGTTATTTTGCTGTGAGGTGTTTGACATGTCCTGCTGGATGAAGTGTCCTTGGTTATCCCTGGTTTGTTGTGGAATGGCTTTTCCTGGGCTGCCATTTTGCCAGCAGGCTGCTCTCGGCTCCTGTCCTTCCTAGGACTGCAGCTTTTACACCAAGAGCACTGCCAACCAGAGGAGTTAAGGTGGCTCTGCAGTCCTGCCTTCTCTGGACTGTAAAACAACTCAGTGTGTTGTTGCTTGTTCTCCCGTTCCAGGAAAGCCGATATTTTCAGTGGACATTCACCCAGATGGGACCAAGTTTGCAACAGGAGGACAAGGTATGTCTGTGTACTGAGAAAAAGCGGGATTTGGGGCTGTAATAATAATTGTGTGCCTTCACAGCTCTTTAATCAGTTTGACTCTTTTAAAGGGTCAAAAGACCCTTTTAAAGACATCACTTTTATCTCGAAGAAACATGATTATGTAAGTCATTAAAATGCATTGAAGAGTGCTGTTGTTCCTGCAGAAGGCAGGGTTCCATGTCCTGATGTGCTCATCCTCTTGGACATCACTGAGATAGTAGCTGCAATAATTCAGTCATGGCCAAATTTCTCTTTTATTTGAAGAGGAACTGAATGTGCAGTTGGGCTTTTTGAGTCGCTAAATAGTAGAGCTATTGGGACAGAAAAATCCAATTATATTGATGGATTGATGGAATAGCTTAAGAAATGCATGCAGAAATATCATTTGGTTCACAACAGTGAATAACTTTATGTTGCAATTTAGTATTTGAATATATCTTTTCTCTTTTAAAATACAATTTTATTATAAGTAGTTGTCCCTTTAGTTGGTATCAGTTAGGTCCAGTATGATTTTTGAACTGTATAAATTTATTTTTAATAGCTTTAAGAAAAATAAAGCACTTGTGACTTGGTGTAATTGTATCAAAATGGCATCTGTATTCAAATGTTTCCAAAATTCACACTGCAGTAATGCCTATATTTTAACATCTGTTCTGGGACTGGGATTAATTTGAAAAGCTTTTTTGCATGTATTTGAAAGGGGAGGCTTTTTTGGTCTCTTACAGGTCAGGATTCTGGCAAAGTTGTGATCTGGAATATGGCTCCTGTCCTGAAAGAGGAAGATGAAAAGAATGAAAATATTCCCAAGATGCTTTGTCAGATGGACAATCACTTAGGTAACAAAGATTTTTTTTTCCTATTATTTTTATCTTTTTTTACTGCTTACTGGTAATTTGCCAAAGCTTAAGCATTACACATGTGTAATTGTAAAAACTGTGCTCTGTCCAGCGATGAAGAATCAATAAATACAGCAGAGCAGTCCTATACTTTGGCTATGTACTTCTGAAGATATTCAGTAGAAAATGTTGTTCAAATGTGGGGAACTTTGCAGAGAAACATAGATACCTTTGGAAATCTCCTCTCTATAAGCTTTTTCTCAGCTGTAGCCACAAAGTAATTGATAATGCACATCCTGAGAAACTGGGGAGCTCTGGAGGAAAGGACAAGAGAAGAAATAAGAATAAAATAAACATCATATGAAGTATATTGGTTATAGTTCTTAATTATTCTGGCTTTATTGCACATTGGAATTAGTGAGGGTACCTGACAAGTTTTCCCTTCTTATTCAAGATACAGCTTTCTTTCTTTGCCCTCTTAATCCCACCTCATTTGCCAGGAGCAGTTTCTTCATTAGATGAATATTAATGTTTCTCCCTTCGAGCTACTTTTGGTGAAGCTTTTTTAGATAAGGAATAGAGTTTTTTAAGTGAGAAGTTCCTCAAGTGCTACTGGAAGATAAGTACCAATTCATTTATCTAAAGCAGACAGAGTAACTGCTTGCAGTGGAAAAAGCACACTTAAATCCTAAATGTCTCCCATCAAGTTTTGCTTGTTGTAATCTTTACCCCAGTCCAGAACCCCTTATTCACATATTTCATCTCCCAAACTTTCTTTTCTCCATTGCAGCTTGTGTGAACTGTGTGAGATGGTCAAACAACGGCGTTTACTTGGCCTCGGGGGGAGATGACAAGTTGATTATGGTGTGGAAACGAGCTGCGTAAGCATGTTCCTTTCCTCTGTTTTATGTTGGTTTCGAGTGGGTTTCTCCGTCACATCTCAGTGTTTCCTGAGTGCTGACCTTTTGTAAGCTCAGTGGTGCTCCTGGTGCGTGTGGAGCACACCCTGTGACTCCCCATCCCTGGGGTTTGGTCCCTGTCCCGGGCTGACTCCCCATCCCTGGTGTTCGGTCCCTGTCCCAGGCTGACTCCCCATCCCTGGGGTTTGGTCCCTGTCCCGGGCTGACTCCCCATCCCTGGGGTTTGG
>NW_020955554.1:1887665-1890869 GCF_003031625.1 Empidonax traillii
CCCCAGGTTTTGTCTTTTATCCCTAACATCTCATGAAGATACAGTGCAGGAGTTGGCACATGTGGGAAATGTATCGAGTCGTCTTGGTGGGTGCATGCTGGTTCTTTGGGCTGTTTGGTAAATTGCCTTATTTTATCCTGGCCCGTGTGTGCTCTTGCTTGCAGAGGCATTCCAGTTTGAAAGGGTTGGCACTGCTGCCAAAAGTGATTTGAATGTGGAAATCACACGCGTGTTCTTTCGAATAGTCCTCAGTGGTGGCTCTTTGAGCATCAGTGAAAGGCAGCAAGTTTGCTGCTCTTCCTTCTCCTCCTGCAGAGGTTAAAGGAAGTGTGAAGGTGCAGGAGGGGGGGTGTGTTCCACTGGTTGGAGCAGAATAGGTTGAAGGTTGTCTGTTTCTAAAGCTGTTCCCTAACTGTGTTAGTTACTTGTTATACAGTTTACATTTTAATAAAATTGTTAGATCTCCTCTGAAAGATGTAGCATATGGAGAACTGGAGGATTTATGAGTATTATTAGGGTTGGTTAGTCTTCCTCTGTCTATATGGAAGCCATAAAATCAAAGCTGATCTTTGGGTAGAAGAATTTCATGACAACAGAAGTTAAATTTGAGACAGGTAATTGTGTGACCAGCAGATGCAGCCTGAGATCAGGGAGGATTTTGAAAAGGCAAAACCAGAAACCAAAACAAAACTCGCTTCAGGTCATCAGCTAATGAACTGTAGAAACCTGGGAGAAATTCCTGACTCAAATCCAGTTTTGCCTCCTTGGCACTCGCTCCATGGTGTTATTTTGCTGTGAGGTGTTTGACGTGTCCTGCTGGATTAAGTGTCCTTGGTTATCCCTGGTTTGTTGTGGAATGGCTTTTCCTGGGCTGCCATTTTGCCAGCAGGCTGCTCTCAGCTCCTGTCCTTCCTGGGACTGCAGCTTTTACACCAAGAGCACTGCCAACCAGAGGAGTTAAGGTGGCTCTGCAGTCCTGCCTTCTCTGGACTGTAAAACAACTTGTTCTCCCGTTCCAGGAAAGCCGATATTTTCAGTGGACATTCACCCAGATGGGACCAAGTTTGCAACAGGAGGACAAGGTATGTCTGTGTACTGAGAAAAAGCGGGATTTGGGGCTGTAATAATAATTGTGTGCCTTCACAGCTCTTTAATCAGTTTGACTCTTTTAAAGGGTCAAAAGACCCTTTTAAAGACATCACTTTTATCTCAAAGAAACAAATGATTTTGTAAGTCATTAAAATGCATTGAAAAGTGCTGTTGTTCCTGCAGAAGGCAGGGTTCCATGTCCTGATGTGCTCATCCTCTTGGACATCACTGAGATAGTAGCTGCAATAATTCAGTCATGGCCAAATTTCTTTTTTATTTGAAGAGGAACTGAATGTGCAGTTGGGCTTTTTGAGTCGCTAAATAGTAGAGCTATTGGGACAGAAAAATCCAATTATATTGATGGATTGATGGAATAGCTTAAGAAATACATGCAGAAATATCACTTGGTTCACAACAGTGAATAACTTTATGTTGCAATTTAGTATTTGAATATATCTTTTCTCTTTTAAAATACAATTTTATTATAGGTAGTTGTCTCTATAGTTGGTATCAGTTAGGTCCAGTATGATTTTTGAACTGTATAAATTTATTTTTAATAGCTTTAAGAAAAATAAAGCACTTGTGACTTGGTGTAATTGTATCAAAATGGCATCTGTATTCAAATGTTTCCAAAATTCACACTGCAGTAATGCCTATATTTTAACATCTGTTCTGGGACTGGGATTAATTTGAAAAGCTTTTTTGCATGTATTTGAAAGGGGAGGCTTTTTTGGTCTCTTACAGGTCAGGATTCTGGCAAAGTTGTGATCTGGAATATGGCTCCTGTCCTGAAAGAGGAAGATGAAAAGAATGAAAATATTCCCAAGATGCTTTGTCAGATGGACAATCACTTAGGTAACAAAGATTTTTTTTTTTCCTATTATTTTTATCTTTTTTTACTGCCTACTGGTAATTTGCCAAAGCTTAAGCATTGCACATGTGTAATTGTAAAAACTGTGCTCTGTCCAGTGATGAAGAATCAGTAAATACAGCAGAGCAGTCCTATACTTTGGCTATGTACTTCTGAAGATATTCAGTAGAAAATGTTGTTAAAATGTGGGGAAATTTGCAGAGAAACATAGATACCTTTGGAAATCTCCTCTCTATAAGCTTTTTCTCAGCTGTAGCCACAAAGTAATTGATAATGCACATCCTGAGAAACTGGGGAGCTCTGGAGGAAAGGACAAGAGAAGAAATAAGAATAAAATAAACATCATATGAAGTATATTGGTTATAGTTCTTAATTATTCTGGCTTTATTGCAGATTACATTTGGAATTAGTGAGGGTACCTGACAAGTTGTCCCTTCTTATTCAAGATACAGCTTTCTTTCTTTGCCCTCTTAATCCCACCTCATTTGCCAGGAGCAGTTTCTTCATTAGATGAATATTAATGTTTCTCCCTTCGAGCTACTTTTGGTGAAGCTTTTTTAGATAAGGAATAGAGTTTTTTAAGTGAGAAGTTCCTCAAGTGCTACTGGAAGATAAGTACCAATTCATTTATCTAAAGCAGACAGAGTAACTGCTTGCAGTGGAAAAAGCACACTTAAATCCTAAATGTCTGCCATCAAGTTTTGCTTGTTGTAATCTTTATCCCAGTCCAGAACCCCTTATTCACATATTTCATCTCCCAAACTTTCTTTTCTCCATTGCAGCTTGTGTGAACTGTGTGAGATGGTCAAACAACGGCGTTTACTTGGCCTCGGGGGGAGATGACAAGTTGATTATGGTGTGGAAACGAGCTGCGTAAGCATGTTCCTTTCCTCTGTTTTATGTTGGGTTTCCAGTGGGTTTCTCCGTCACATCTCAGTGTTTCCTGAGTGCTGACCTTTTGTAAGCTCAGTGGTGCTCCTGGTGCGTGTGGAGCACACCCTGTGACTCCCCATCCCTGGTGCTGGAGCATGTCCCTGTCCCAGGCTGACTCCCCATCCCTGGGGTTTGGTCCCTGTCCCAGGCTGACTCCCCATCCCTGGTGCTCAGTCCCTGTCCCGGGCTGACTCCCCATCCCTGGTGTTCGGTCCCTGTCCCGGGCTGACTCCCCATCCCTGGGGTTTGGTCCCTGTCCCGGGCTGACTCCCCATCCCTGGGGTTTGGTCCCTGTCCCGGGCTGACTCCCC
>NW_020955554.1:1891105-1892944 GCF_003031625.1 Empidonax traillii
GTCCCTGTCCCGGGCTGACTCCCCATCCCTGGGGTTTGGTCCCTGTCCCGGGCTGACTCCCCATCCCTGGTGCTCAGTCCCTGTCCCGGGCTGACTCCCCATCCCTGGGGTTTGGTCCCTGTCCCGGGCTGACTCCCCATCCCTGGGGTTTGGTCCCTGTCCCAGGATGACTCCCCATCCCTGGGGTTTGGTCCCTGTCCCGGGCTGGCCTGTGTGGCTGCCTGGGCACTCTCTCCTGTGCAGGAGCTGACACATCTTCTTCTGTTCTTGAGCGAAGCTTCCTGTGAGATTTGAAGAGTCACCCTAAATAGAAATTGTACATTTTATTGAAGCTAATTTTTTAATAACTGGAATTACTTGATCTAAAAAAAATGGGGTTTTCCCTTCCATTTTTGCTGTAGGAATAACTGACTATAAAATAGAAGTGCACTGAGCAGCTGATTTTCTTTACAAAGAAGAACTTGAGGTGGTGCTGTTGCTAATTGTTTCTGTTTTAATTAGGTACATTGGACCTAGCACTGTGTTTGGTTCTAGTAGCAAACTCACCAATGTTGAGCAGTGGAGGTGTGTATCGATTCTCAGGAGCCATTCAGGGGGTAAGTTAGAAGGTGGTGAATGAACGTAATTTGAACGTATTTGGAAGAAAATAGTTTTTCAGTGTCACAGTGTTTTGTTCAAAACATTTATATTTGGTGGCAAGTCAGCAATTCCTTTTAAGAGCAATAATAAAAATCTAAAAGACAATACAATTTTTAATCAAATGCGATTTTCATGCAAGTAACTTCTGGCAACTATGTAACAGAAGAATTAGCTACTAAGAAACTTATGTTTTGCTATTTTCTAGCTTAAAAATAAATCTAAATAAAGGAAGATAAACTATTTTTATTTAAATAAATGCTCACACTGGCAGTGAATAATCTGGTTGGCAAAGGATGAAGATTTTGTTAATCAAAGAATGTGAATGTTTATTTAGAAAAAACAAAACTGAAGAGCAGTGCAAAAGATGAATAAACAAGTAAATTCCAATGCGTTTTGCACCTGCTGACATGAGCTATGATTAAAATCAAGATGGCCATCTCCACATGTTAGAGTGAAGTGAGTGCATTGCAATAGCTTCTGTTACTGTCTCATCCAAAACAGGACAGAGTTCTTTGTGCAGGCATCAGTACTTCTTACAACCACTGAACATTGCATTCTCTGCCTTGGGTTGAACATTGTAAGCTGGAGAGCCTCGCCCCCAATGACTCTTGCTATGTGCTGTCCTACCTTCCACTCTGGTGAAATGATAATAATTTCTCAGTGAGAGCAAAATGTTGCCATGCAAGTTCTTTTTCAAAAGATTTTTGGATTTTCTGATTACCATCTACCTCTCTCCTAATGGAAGTTATTTTGTTCCAAACAGATGTGATGGACGTGGCGTGGTCTCCCCACGATGCCTGGCTGGCATCCTGCAGTGTTGATAACACTGTTGTCATCTGGAATGCTGTCAAATTTCCAGGTGGGAGTTCTTAGGTTCCAGATGTGCAAGTATGTAAAGTGTTGTGACAAACTCTTCCCTCCTTGGGCGCATTTCACCCACTGAAAATCTCCGTGGGAGTGGCTGGCTGTCTTTTGGGAGGACACACTTGCAACCTGGCAGGTCTGTGCTCCGTCCAGGTTTGGATGGCAATGAGCACTGGGTTCCACCCTGCTGTGGATAACAGCTGCAGTCAGACTGTGCTGCTGAGTTTACATGACAGTCATTATTACGTGTATTTTATTTACATGCCATTTATTTGAAGCTGGCTCCCAGTACTGATACCAGAGTTTTTACACCTTGAGGCTGGCTGTGTACCCTCT
>NW_020955554.1:1893544-1918774 GCF_003031625.1 Empidonax traillii
GGATGGCAATGAGCACTGGGTTCCACCCTGCTGTGGATAACAGCTGCAGTCAGACTGTGCTGCTGAGTTTACATGACAGTCATTATTACGTGTATTTTATTTACATGCCATTTATTTGAAGCTGGCTCCCAGTACTGATACCAGAGTTTTTACACCTTGAGGCTGGCTGTGTACCCTCTCAGCCTCTCCTCCCACAGTCTGATAAGCAAGAGAGTGACTGAAAACAGGTTACCAGGTCTGCCAGGCTTGTGTGTCTGCTGAGTCAAAACTTTGACTTAGTTCACATTTGCTGCACAAAGCTGAATTTCTTGTGATAATCTTTGGGTGTGGAGAAAAGGGTGAATGTTTAACTGAAATTCCAGTTAAAGTGCTGCTTTTCTACAACTTCAAGTTCTATTCTGAAGTGCCTGGGCTTTGTTGGTCTTTCTGCTCTGATCTGTTTCTTACAAAGAGTTTTGTATCCCTTATTCTGGACAGAGTTCTCTTGATCACTTTTTTGTATCAGTGTTAGCTTAAGCACAGGTTCCAGTTGGGTTGTTTGTACAGTAAAGAAAATTGTATTTAATACTCTGTTTCAAAAAGATCTGGTAAATCTTCTTAACAGTCTGTCCTAAAGGAGATTTCAGTAACTACTCCCTGTTCTCTGTTTTTGCCTGCACAGAAATTCTGGCCACTCTGAAGGGGCATTCTGGCCTGGTGAAGGGGCTGACCTGGGATCCCGTTGGGAAGTACATCGCCTCTCAGGCTGATGATCGCAGTCTGAAGGTGTGGCGGACCATGGACTGGCAGCTGGAAACCAGCATCACAAAACCCTTTGATGAGGTACCTCAGAATGGGAGACAATTCAAAGTGAATTCCTTGAGAGTGAGAGAAAACTGGAACAACTGTGATTCTACTGACACGTGAATTAATTTAACAGTGCCCGATCAAATGAAGTTCTCAGATGGCAAGTTCAAGAGGGGGGAAAAAAGAGCTCCTTTCTGACACAAGATAGGGTTGACTGGAGACTTTCATTGCCCTTGGGTGTTGTGAATGCCGAAGGTTTACATGGGTTATGTAAACAATTAAGTAAATTTCTGGAGATGCAGTGGTTATTCCAAAGAAGTACTGGCACACTGGTTACAATAGTCTTACCTGCTTTTCTAAGCATCTTCTGTTGGCCACTGTCAGAAATGAGAGAAGTACTTAGGAGGGATCTTTGGTCTGGCATCACAGGGCTGTTATGTGGTGACTTTGATCAAGAGACCAAATACCTGGGGACAGAATCTGGTGCTTAGTGAGTGGAGTCCTTTGCAGTGATCTTACGGTGTTGTGATTAGTGCAGTCACTCTTTGTAGCAGCCTGTAACTGCATAAATTCATGTGTGAGTTGATGTGGCAAGCTGAAGTCTCATCATTAGCAGTTGCTGAGCTGCAGCCCTGTCATTAACTAGGACTGTTATAATTACTGAGGGAACGGTATCCAAAAAGATGTGACATTTTTATTTGCTGTAAAAAAGTTCTGTGGATTCCTTCCCCCCCCTTTTGATAGGGCTTCATCACCTGTGTAAACATGGCCAAGTGCTAAGAATTGTGTGTAAGATCATTAATGTTCACAAAAAACTTACTTTGTAGTCATATTCCCTAAATGTAAAATTTAACTGGTTTGTATTATCTATGCTAGTTTGTTTGCCAAACCCTTTTAAAACTCTGGTGTGGTTTTTCTTGTCAGTGTGGAGGGACAACTCACGTGCTGCGTCTTAGCTGGTCACCTGATGGTCACTACCTTGTCTCTGCTCATGCCATGAATAATTCTGGACCCACTGCTCAGATCATTGAGAGGGATGGATGGAAGACCAATATGGATTTTGTGGGGCACCGGAAGGCAGTTACAGTGGTGGTGAGTGAGTGGTAGTAATTTACCCCTGAAGTAAAACTTCTCTTATGCACTTTTTGATAATTTTATGTGTAAATGGACAAGAGGTGAAGACAGGCATCAGGGTTAGTAAAGCCAGTGCATGGTGGTGGTTAAAAAATGTCAGCTTTACATGTTGGTAGCAATCAGCTTGCTGGTGTGATAAGAGAACCGGATGGGAGACGACCAAGACAAGGGGGAATGCAGGAGCATGTTAGGAATGCTGAACACTGGCTCTGTTAGCTCTTCAGTGACTTGGTTAAAGTGATGTAGGTTTACTAGATCCCTAGTAAAGTTAATATTATTTGCCATTCCTGTTAAGGCATTCAAAAAGCCCCTTAAGAAAGCTCCTGCAGCTTTTCTCAGTGCTCTTATAGAGTCTGGCTCAGGACTTTGTTCCTATGAAATGTTTCTTTATCACTCTTAAGTGGAAAATTAGCCTTTAAAGCAGATCTTCTGCTAAAATGTAATTACTGCAATAAAATTTGGGCATCTCATTTGTTTAGAAATTCAATCCCAAAATCTTCAAAAAGAAACAAAAGAATGGGAGCTCCACCAAGTCAAGTTGTCCCTACTGCTGCTGTGCTGTTGGTAGTAAAGATCGATCTCTTTCTGTCTGGGTAAGTGTTTTCTTTGCTGCCTTTGAACTGATGTGGTCATTTGGATAACTTGGGGGTTTAGCACAAAGGTCACGTGGACAGCATTAGGTCTTACATTTAAGTGCATTTCAGGGGTTTTTGTTTCTGTTGTTGCAGGTTTAGCTGGGGGGAAGGAAGTGGATTGCTATGAATTAATTTCTCTAAAGCCAAGAGCAGTTAGGAAGCAGTGGCAGAGTATGTGCCCTGGTAAGGAGGAGGAACTGTTGAGGGACATAATGTGTTTATTAACCACAGTTAATAAATTCAACCCTATTTCCTTCCTATGTCTTTTACTTGTCTTCTGTCTGTACAAAGGAAAGGAATGTGGAAGTGAATAAGGTTTTTTAAGTATACTTTTGACATCTAGTTTGGGTTTTACTTTAAAATCTACACTAAAATTGTTATTCTGCCCAAGAGAAGAGTATCTGTTCTCACATTTATAAATGCAAGGCGGGTTGTTTGGCAACTGCAAAATACAGGGAATAAATTTAACTGATTTGTAAAGCTTTGTGATGAGAACATGTGCCAGAACACACCAATTGCTAACTCCAATCTACTATTTATAGATTCCAGTGTGATATTTATCCATCAATTGCTGGATGCATAACACTGAATCTGTTTCTGGCAGTGCTACCAGTGCATACCCATATCAAATACTCGGTATATTTTGCTGTCTATTTATACTATAAAGATTTCATTCAGAGTGGCTGTTGAGGTTATATTAGGGATTACAGAGATGCACAGTTATAGGCCATCTTTGCCCTGAAGAGCTTAATAGATCTGTACAGAGCACAGACCTGTGGAAGCACAGATAAGGACACAGATAAGGACACAGCTACACTGTGAACCTGTGAGCACAAAACTTCCTCAGCCACTGCAACTGCTCTTGCTTCGTTTCAGTTCTGCTGCACACTAGAGATATGAAGTCCATTGGTTAACATTAAAGAGCTTAGAATGTCTGATTTAGAACAGGTTATTCTGAATTTTCATATTCAGTTCTTTATTACTGAGCTGATTCGAAAGTGTAGAGGGATCCTCTTTAAGAACAGTTGTAAGTCAGATTCCCTTTGCTCTCCATAGGCTTTACTTTCTTAGACAAGTAGAGTGAGTGAGGACAAGGATACCTAATCTGTTTTCTGTCTTCCCTTTGTGCTGGCAGTTTGCAACCCCCTTATCTCAGAGCAGCTGAGAATAGAAGCGCTCTTTCGCATCCGTGCAATTGCTTTTTGAGTGGTAGAGGGTGTTCTGTGACTGTGCTGTAAAGAAAGACGGTTCAGAAATTCAGTCTGTGTTTCAGAAAGGAGAGTTGAATGTCATCTAATTCCTCTCCAGAGCTTTCCCGTCCCAGCAGTGGAACGGGTGAGTTGGCTCTTCAGCTGCACCAGCAGGCACGCAGCTGTCCCTGGGCCACAGCTTGTTTGTGGATGTTGTTAGGCTGTGGGAGAGTGCAGATGAGGTAATATCTGTGCTAGTGTAGAGCTTCCACATTTATGAGTGTTGTTTATTGGTTTTTTTTTAAGCTCACGTGTCTGAAACGGCCTTTGGTTGTCATACATGAGCTGTTTGACAAGTCAATCATGGACATTTCCTGGTAAGTTCATTTCTACTGTTTGTTACAGAAACCAAAGTATTGTCATCAGCTTTGGGTGTTTTCCAGAATTATCTGCAAATTCCTTAAAACAGTACAGACTGTGATTGGAACACAAGTAATTGGTTCCTGAAGGTTTTGGTTCTGCTGCAGCATCTTTGGTAGTAACATTAGCAATCAGCATGTGATCACTGGAGATTACATATCATTAAAACTGACTAAAAACTGATGTATTTAGTAATGACACAGTAAAATACTTGTGGAATGAGTTCCTACTTGTTATGATTCGCTGACATTTTTTCACAGAATGTGTATTTTGTAGCATGGCGTGGTGGACTTGGTGAGTTTTATGTGCATTACATCTGTGAGAAGTTGGTTGGACCATCCACTTTCCCAGCAGTCTGCTGTCCCAAGCCTTATTTTCTTCTTTCTGCAGTGAGTGGTGCTCTCTCCTCTCCTGCTTTCTTCCTAAGGCCTAGTCATAACAATGCAGAAGTTAATAGTTCTTCATTCACTGCAAGACTTAAATAATAAGGGGAAAAAACCCATGAGGCCACTCAGTAAAGGACATTTAAAAAATACTCTGCACCTATACAGCAGGTGATTTAGAGAGTTAAGGGTTATGTACAAGAAAATACTTAATTTTTTTTTCGTAATAGCCACACAGCTTGTCACATGGACTCTCTTAATTCTATCATTTCGAGACTTCTGAAAATCTACCTTAATAGTTGTAACAATCTTGGTGGGTTCATGCTGAGAATTTCAAAGCTTACAGTATAACTTCCTGGTTTCTGTCTGCTGTGTGGATTTTGCCATGGAGCTCACTGAACCACGATAAAGTTTTCAAAACCAAAACATTTTTCTAGAAAGCCAGCAAGTGGAATATTTCATGAGAAGTGCTGCTATTGTTGTAGTACAATAGCTTTGAATAGTTTTGTTTTCCTGTAGTGTTTTTTATTTCTCTATCTGCAATTTGCACATTTTTCATGGCATGAAGTCATTGGGAGTAATAGCTGGTTAACATTTTGCAATTTCTGAGGAAATGCTTTTGTGGCATATTTGAGAGACAAAGGATCATCAGGAAGCTTGATATTTTATATCCTGTTTACAAACTGAAATGGATGGCTAAAATGTCAATAATATGGAATGTTCCCAGAAACATTCTCCATTCTGAAAACAGACTGAGTAAATTCAGAGAAATCTGATACTTTTATATTATTATCTCTCTGTCATTTCTATTTCAGAGTTTTAGACTTGAATCCATTATCAGAATATCTTGAAATGATTATGTTTTCACGGAACAAGTGCTGGGTTGCAGAGGTCAATAGGAGCTCAGCAATTTTGTCTGCTAAGAAAGCAGAAAACTCTCCACCAGATGTTACCATTTGCTAACCTGGAGTACTGTTGGTTTACCTAGTTCGTGGTTCCAAGGCTGACTGCTGTGGGTGGGAATGCTGTCAGGGCACCAGCCACCACAGAAATAGCTATTTTCAAATGCCTTTAGCCACGGTGCACATAATACATTTTTAAGCCTTGCTGGAGTAACTTGGATAGGGTTTTGGAGTTCTGCCAGCTTTCCTTTCCTCTTCCCTTCTCTGTAACAAATAATCTCTAAGCCACTGTGTTGCTGTCTCTGTGAGCTCTGTACCTGGAAGTGTCTGGGTGAGCAGTCAGAATTCATCTCATACTTTTTCAAATCGTAGAATCACAGAATCAACTGGGTTGGAAGAGACCTCTGCAATCACCAAGTGCAACCCTTGATCCAACCCCACTGTGATTACCAGATCATGGCACTCAGTGCCACATCCAACCTCATCTTAAAAACCTCCAGGGACGGTGAATCCCCCACCTCTCTGGGCAGGCCATTCCAAGGCCTGATCCCTCTCTCTTTCTAATATCCAACCTAAACAAGCTGCTCTGGTTTATCTCTTCAGAAAGGTTTTCGTGGTGCTGAGCGTGCCATGGGTGGGTGTATTGTTCCAATGCCACCCTCCTGTGTGCTGTCTGCCAGGGACCATTGGCACACAGACTGCTGCTGCCCTTCATCCCATCTCCTCACCGTCCCACTCCTTTGGTTCCATCAGGTGTTGCTGTGATAATAAACCTTATACTAAGATTTTTATTGGGCACTTTATCTCATTGCTCCTTTGGATCAATGAGAGATTGAAAACAAAGTTGGACCTTTATTTCCTTCAGGACCCTTAATGGACTCGGTATCCTGGTGTGTTCCATGGATGGATCTGTGGCATTTTTGGACTTTTCCCAGGATGAACTTGGGGATCCGCTCAGTGAGGAGGAAAAGGTACAGTAAGCACTCAGAGAACCTGTGATCATATTTAAGGGATGTATTGATTCAATTAAAATACTGGACTATGCATAGAAGTATGTAATGACTGGTTTCCGTATTATAGAAAATGTGATCTTGTCTGCTTTACAAATCATTAAAAGAGAGGAGTCAAGAAGTGAATGTGTCATATTAGTTTCTGTTCTGGAGAGAAAGTATTTGGAAAACATCCACTTGCTTACACATCATTATACACTTGAAGTAATTGTTTGGCCAAGGAAACAAGGAGTGGGTGCTTCAAAACACTTTGAAATTACTCTTTGACTTGCATATATGCAAGTCTTTTTAAACTGATCGCTGTTGGCTGTTTTTCCTCTCATTGCTATTAGCAACTGGAGCTTTGAGTTCCAATTATTTTACATATTGACTTAGTTGAAAACACAAAGAAAGAAAAACAATCTAGTGTGTAAATGATACAGAGGGCCGTTGCATTTTATGGATTCCATCAGGTTTTGTGATTCCATTGTATCGTAATTAGTGATGCCACGGTAGCAGTTGCAGTCACTGACATCTCTAACGCCCACAGAGCAACATTCACCAGTCCACCTATGGTAAGAGCCTGGCTATAATGACTGAAGCTCAGTTGTCCACCACCATCATTGAGAATCCAGAGATGCTCAAGTATCAGCAGAGGCAGCAGCAGGGGGATCAGAAGAACGCGGCGATCCGGGAAGGATCTGGCAATGCAGCAGCTCCCAAGGTGGCGAGCATGGTCAATGGGGAGAGCTTGGAGGACATCAGGAAGGTAGGTGCTCTTGGGTAGTGCCAAGTACTAAGCTGGTAAACATCAAACTGCTTATGACAGAACCAGTTCCTGTGTCCTTATTTTGTATTGAGTGGCACCTCTCAGCCTGTGAATGGTCCAGCTGACCAAGTCACGGGGACACTTACTGGGACTTGTTGAAAAATTAAAATGCTTTTAAGCAGAAATAATGATGTTTCTGCAACAGGCACAAAATTCTTGGTGTGCAGAAAGGAAACCAAAAGTAGCTCATAAGAGGGAAGCTGTAGACCTGTGCTTCAATTTCTCAGAGACAGAGGATGAAAGTTTTATTTAATTCTCTCCTAAACATAAAACATGACTTCTAATGGAGGTCTCGATACACACAGATGAGAATGTTTTGGACTTGACTCTCTACTTGTGGAGAGCAGATTACATTCACCACAAATGCCTTTTCTACAGATGGATGGATTGAAGATTGGAAAGGTGTGTCTCCAAATTAAAAATAATGTATATCATTGGACAGGCTGAGAGCAGTAATCACAATCAGAATTCTGTTGTACTTTGTGCTATATGAGCTTCTACTTAACACCTATTAGTGGTCAAAAAAAAGTTATGGTATTGAAATACACTTGTGTTAATAAAAATGTAGATTGACTATGCGATAACAGCATGGTTCAAAGATGAGATGGGCAAAAGGCTTTGTTAGCAGATTTTTGACTGAGGCACATCTTTCTTCTATTATACCTATTCTTGTGTGTTGGGAAAAAAAATTAAAAAAGCATTTCCCATTTATCAGAAATAACAATGAAATGTATTTCCCAACAGAATCTCTTAAAAAAACAAGTGGAGACACGGACAGCAGATGGTCGGAGAAGGATCACACCTCTCTGCATTGCTCAGCTGGACACTGGGTACGTTTGGAAGTCATCTTTAAAATCCTTTCGTATCTTTTTTAATCTTTTTGTTGTTGTTGTTCCCTGGTGCAAACTCAGAATTCTGACTTACAGCATCATAAAGCATGTATTGGAAATAAGTGTGTGTCCTTAGGAAAGATAGTTTTGACCTGTGTTCCCTTAGCCATAAGATCTCACTTCTAATATCTCAGGCTAATTCTCATTATCTACCATTATGTATTGTAGATTCATATTTATATTAGTACTGGCTTTAATATCCTTTGGACACGGGAAACAACTCTGGAAAGTTAAGTGTTGGTGGTTTATTTAGGTTGTGTATGAGTATCCACATGTGGAAAAAGGAAGAATGGAATAAGTAGTTTAAATTACTATTTTCAATTATTTTTTACGTGTTTTTGAGAAATATATTTGTTGTTTGTCCTTTTGCTTAGGGATTTTTCTACAGCATTTTTCAATAGCATCCCAATCTCTGGAACTCTCTCTGGGTCAATGATGTCTTCTCAAAGTAACCAGCAGCTCATGTCACTTGATTCTAACGCAGCAAATTCCCTTAATACTTCAAAGCCTTCTGTGGAGCCAACAGCAGCCAGTATAAAACCAACAGATGATACAGCCAACAAAGATGGGTCAGTACTTGCAGTTCTGTTTTTCACTTACGTGAGTCTGTTTAGTTTCACATTTCTGTTTATGGTTCTCTGACCAAGAAGTTATTAAAGTGGTTTCCTGAGTGCGAAACTCTGAGATCAAACCTTCCTGGAAACATCGAGGTTTTATTAGCGGTGGTTACTTTAACCAGTGGTTAATCAGGAATGAATAAATCCACGTGCATAGTTCTGGCAGTGAACTCCAGTGCAGTGAGGGGTGCAGTTGATTGCTAAGGCTCTAACAAAATGACTTGCTCATGGATTGTTGGCTTGCTATTGGTAAGTAGTAGAAGGGTTTCCAGTACTGGAAGTAATGAATCCTGTTTGACATCCAATTGTGTCCTGTGTCCTCTCTTTGAACATGGTGATCCTTCTTTCCAGTGTAACAGCCCCATCAGGGTGCAGTGGCACTGGCTTGGCAGTGCACATGTGCTTATTGGCCAGTGTGTCTTTCAAACTTAAAATGGAACAGCTCAGTTGTACTTGCTTTTCTCTCAGTGACCACTGACTTGGTTTCTTCTCCTCAGTATGTTTTTACAGTATTTGTAGCTGTTGGAACTCTGCTTATCCATCACATCAGTTGAAATTGGCCCCATATTAAAAGATGAGCATGTAGACTATGAGAAATGATTGACAGATGAAACTAATCTCCTTTTCTTTGAAAACTGTACTTCTAGCAGCTGTTTTGTACAAACATCAGTTATTTTGGAGCCATTTTTTCTTTCAGTTCATTCTCTGAATGAATTGAAAAATCTCTAAAGTAAACAGCTGTTCAAATAACAGATCCCTGGAATGCTTTAGTGTGGGGAAAACACATTCCTTTGCTTCAGAGTTATGCTTGGAAAGGCCTAATAATCAGTTTGGATTCTTCAATAACAAAAGTCTAAACGTGGCATGAATTGTTTCAGCCCAAATTGTTTGATTGATAAACAGTAGAATATAATATTGTAAAGGAAAGGATTTTCTAACCTGAACAAGGGGTAAAAGCAGGAACCCCAGTGATTATTAAAAATAGTGATCCTTTCCCTTTGGGTACATAAATACCAGCTGAAAGTATTGTTCCTTAAAGTTTCATTCCTGAGTCAAAAATACAGAATGAATGAATGAGGGTGTTCTAATCCAGACGTGGCCACATGAAGCTCTGAGGTGGATCACAGACAGTTTCTGAGAGCAGGCAAAGCATTGAAGATACTGTCACATGGAGGGGTGACAAAAGCCTGTCATAATTCATGATGTATTTAAGTGAAAGGTTTCCAGCATAGTTTCTAGCCAGTGTAATGAATGCTAACTAGCTGTTGTGACAGTGTAGGTTACCAATACTAATTTAATTTCTATCCTTCTTTTCCTGTCTCTGTTACTGACAGTGTAAATGCTACCTCTGCCCCAACTGCTCCCTCTGCATCCTCTGTGTTGACAACTCCATCCAAGATTGAGCCCATGAAAGCATTTGATTCCAGATTCACAGAACGATCCAAAGCCACCTCAGGGACTGCTGCTGTAACAAACACAAATCAGACTGTTGTGGACAGGTAAGACATGGCCTGGGGAGGGGGAAGGTGGTGATGCAGAGAGCTGAAATGCTGATTCTCTGTGGTGTAGATGTCGTGGTGCTGGGCTGTAGAATTTGTCTCTTCCACTACTGAAAGGAAGGGGACAGGTGCAAAGAGGGAAGTTCTCTGCTGGCATTAGCCATTTGAACATTTGTCCCTGGCATTTTGGTATCAAGCAGATTCTTCAAAATGTTCCAAGTCCAAACTCTTGTTGCAAGAGGCTGTGTGTGCCTCCCTGTTGTGGCTGTGTGCAGCTGTGCTGCTTGGAAGACAAAAGCAGCCCAAAACAGCCAGCTTGCATCTCTGCACAGCAGAGATTTCCTTCAGGATAAAATGCCCTAGTTGTCAGCAGACAGCCTACCATCATCATAACCGCAGTTGTAGTTCAGTTTTGGGCCTTGAAGGCATGTGGAGAAGACCCTTTGATTTTAAGGAGTTTTGGCTCTGGATCCACATGACTTTTAAAAAAAAGACAAACCTTTGTTTTTGTGACGTAGAATGCTGTGGCATAAGTGTTCCTGCCTCATCAAATAGTGATCTTGAGAAAGAAGTGTCTGGTTCCCCAACCTATTATCACTAAAACATGTTTTTATATCAATATTTTTATGTCAAAGGGTTTAACCATGTGATACAGGAGAAAGATGCATTTAATTACTCTCATAATTGTTTCTGATGTGTCAGTAAAGTATGGATAAAAGTTTATTGTTTGGCATAATTCAGGTGCCAGAGGAAGAAGGTTTGGATTATGCAAAGTATTTCTGTGAAGCCAAGCACTTAAGGAATAACTGGCAAAAGAGTGTGAGTTAATAACCACCTACTGGACAGAATGGGAAGAGTATGATTAAATGACCTATTTTAGGATATAAAGGCTAACAAGAGAGTTCACAGGGATTTGTACTTAGCATTTAGTTATATTATATTATATTACATTTAGTTCTATAAGGGCATGGGCCTGTTGGAGCAAGTCCAGAGGAGGCCACGAAACTGGTGAGAGGGCTTTGGCACCTTTGCAGTGGAGACAGCTGAGAGCTGGGGCGGTAAATCTAGAGAAGAGAAGGCTCTGGGGCAACCTTCTTGCAACCTCCCAGTGCCTAAAGGGGCTACAAAAGAGCTGGAGAGGGACTTTGCACAGGGCATGTAGTGACAGGAAAGGGAAGATGGCTTCAAACTGAAAGAGGGCAGGTTCAGATTAGATAATAGGAAGAAATTCTTCCCTGGGAGGGTGGGCAGGCCCTGGCACAGGTTGGGCAGAGAAGCTGTGGCTGCCCCTGGATCCCTGGAAGTGTCCCAGGCCAGGTTGGACGGGGCTTGGAGCGACCTGGGCTGGTGGAAGGTGTCCCTGCCCAGGGCAGGGGGTGGAACAAGATGAGCTTTAAGGTCCCTTCCAACCCAAGCCATGCTGTGATTTCATGATCCTGTGTTCCTGAAATGGAAGATGGAGCAGTGAGGTCATTTTTATGGTTTGCAGATACACATTTTACAGCAGTCAGAGCTGAATAAGACAATTTTTGGGGATAGACAACAGAATGACAAAGGAAGTTCTACATGAGTAAGTAGAAGGTGTAATGTCTGTTGAAGGAGAAAAGATGCCCTACTCTTGCATCTTAGAGTGCTGAATTATTTGCATCAGCTCAGGGAAAGAGATCTGATTGTAATTGGAACTGAATGCTAAAATAAGGTTGCTCTTTCCAGCTTTCCCCTGTAGCTAACTGCTAGTTTGATAGGTTTTTTTTAAAGGGGAGAGTGTGTCTGATCAGCTGTTCTCTTAGAGAGGATTTGCCAAACCTCTCCAGCTACTTCCTCTTGCCTTTGTGCCTTTTGAAATACACTCAAACAGGGCTAAGATTGTATCTTCCTATCTACAAGAATTCTGTGCATACGATACATGGCAGCTTTTGGAATCATCTTACAAAACACAACATTTTCTTTTTTTCTTTTACAGACTGAAGGATCAGAATTTAATTAAAGACAGTAAGCCCAAGGATATTCTGGAGAGCAGCAGTGACAGCGAGGAGAAGATTCCAGCTGTGAAACCACTCAGCGTCCCCAAACGGAAACTGGAACTCGAGGGGGAAACAGTAGAGAAGAAGAAGAAGGGAAGGCCTCGGAAAGACTCCAGACTTGTGCCAGTAACTTTAACTGTTCAGGTGAGAGAAATAAGATTCCTTGTGGCTTTCGTAAGTCAGTCCCGAGTTGAGTTGTCCCATCAACTGAGGGGAAACCCAAGCAGTGTCAGTCCCTCAGAATTTTTAGCCATCCCTCTTCCATGCCTTTAAACTTACTCTCTTTGAAATTTAGGATTAGAAAAAGCAGATGCATGTGGTGTGGCAAATGTGTCCATGTTTTATATAAATACACAGCTACTCACTGGACAGCACCAGCGTGCCAAGCAGTGGTAGCCTGCCAAATAACTGTACAGAATAAAATGAAATGCCATCAGTTTAGGGTGGCTGTGGTGGAGAGTGGCCCAAGCACACGAAAGTGACTTGGATATGATGATTAAAAATATAAATAAATAGATTCAAATTTAAAAATTAAAAAATTTCCTCAGAACCCTGGAGTGGTTGCATTAGAGTTCCAATCATTTTAGGGCATATAGATATTCTGTTTTCAGTATTTAGAGCTTTTATTTTCCATATAATATACCAGAATTTCCATTAATTAGTTGCAGCTGAAAATGGGGGGGTTCAAAAAAAAAAGACCACTTCAAGTTTGTTTTGATTTTTTTTAATTCTTAGGAGCTATTTTTAAAAACTTGTATTTGTACAGCTGATTGGAAAAAGACTAATATTTCCAGTTGGCGTTGTTTGGAATTTTTAAAAAATCCCTTTCAAATCAGTCTATGTGGTACAATAGCTTTGGTTTTAACTTTTTTTTAATAGAAAAATGTAACTACTTCTGCACTTTTTTCAGTCCTCAGCTGCCCTGGCGTCTGAGAAGGATGCTGCTTGCATCTCTGCACCAGCATTAGCACTTAAACTGCCAACCCCCATCCCACAGAAATCCTTTACTTTACAGGTAAGTGGACTGTAAGGAAAAAGGCTTAATACCTTAAAAACAAACAAACAAATAACAAATCCTGCTGGTTTTAAATATTGTGAGGTTATTCAGATCCTTTGCCAAGTTAACATCTGAACGGGTGTAGTTGTTCAAGCAAGCAAGATGGTGCTGTAGCTTCTGAGAGTGTGTCTGGAGGAGTGAAGTTAATGGCAAATCAGCTCAAAATAGGACACTTGTGAACTAAACTGGAAAGAGGAATGAGTTCCTCTGGGTCATCAGTCCCCCCTGGTTAGCCCAGGTGAGGGGTGAAGGAGTCTGTGGCAGGAGCAGCTGGTGCAGCAGTGTACCCCTGAAGAACAAACACAAAGGCTCTCAGAGCTCTCTGGAGCTGCTCTGTGGCTGAAGAGACTTGCAAATAGTATTGCTTCAGGTATTTATGAAATGATTTTTCTGAGTGTTTAGGTTGTGGTAGTCTGGTTCCAGGCTGGGCACACAGAGACTTGATGTGGTGCCCATAATTAGGAAGCACAGACAGAACCTTTCCTAAGGCTTGTGCTTCAAATGCAAAGGAATTATTTCTGTGTTAGCCAAGACTGATTTTCAGATGTCTGCTTCTTTTGAAGTGCCACAGTGTGTATTTTGAAGCCATATTACACAGAGAAGGCAATACTTGAATCTCTTCTTTAAGACTGCACTGTCTTGGGTCTAATAGTAGTTGGCGCTTTTTTGAGTAGGTTTTTATCTGTTCCAGAAATTATTGTTTAATTTTTTGTATTTCAGATAAGTTCAGATCCATCAATGTACCTTGAAGTGGAGAATGAAATGACCACAGTGGGAGGTTCAAAGCTGAGCAGGTTAAAGTGTAACCGAGAAGGGAAGGAGTGGGAGACCGTCCTCACCAGTCGGATTCTCGCTGCAGCAGGAAGCTGGTAAGACAGGGTATTTTGGAGGAAGAGGGTCCTGAAGGCCAGAAAACATTTTTAAGAGTACAAAATTAGATTTACAGAAAGTTAAGTACACCTAAACCCACGTGTGTAGAAATAAGTAGATGATTTAAAGCCTTTGCCTGCTTACCTAGACAAGTTGATTAACTGGGTCGCTTCTGTTAGGGATTTCTGTGATTCTTTGTGCTTGGCTCAAGATGTCCTATTTTTCTTCCAGCTACCTTGGTTTAATTCATTCAAGCTTTTAAGCTCTTATCCTCTGGAGTTTTTTGTAGGGATTCTGACGTTTCTGTGTTGCCTACTGCTATTTGCTGGTTTTATCACAAATACACACCCACTCTGTAATTTTCACACAATTTTCAAAATAAATATTTGAGGATAAAAGCGTGCATTGTTTTTAGTCTCAAGACCAGTTTTGTGTCAGATATTAGCTCTGTGCAGTCTTAAAACATCGCAAATTCTCATTAGCCACTTAAAATAATTTTCCTGTGTATTTACATTTTTTTCTTTAATTTCTTCATTAAATTTGACTAAATCATGTTAAGTGACAGTTGTTCAAGTGCTAAAGGATATCTTGTGATGTGGAAGTATTTTCCTGAATTTCTTTGCTATTTTATCTCTGTATTTTCCTAGCCTTTGCTTAGTTATAACCTCAGAGTTTAAATTAAAAGTATATTTCTAAAACCTGAGCCATGTCCAGATCTGAAAAAGAAGCAGCAGATTTTAAAGCTAAATACAAGTACAGGCCTGAAGACCCAAAAATCTTACTGCTATTTCCAGCTATGCCCCTTGGTCTAATAAAAGATTTTATCTTTGCCTGCAAACTTCCTCTTGCCCATCTCCTTGTATTTACATCAAAGTAAGGAGACAGGGAATGCAGAGATATAGATAATCTGTCTAGTTTATGACCTTACCTTCTGGTAGCCAGGCTTTTCTTCAAAGCTGTAATAGTGACTTTTTGGGGAATTGGCCCAAGTTGTACGATAGCTTAAGAATTCAGTCTGGTTTTATGCTACTTGCATTTGACAATATGTAAATGTTTCTTTTTGATATTTCTTTTTTTTTTTTCAGTGAGATTGTAACTGTGGCCTGTGAGAAACGAACACTGTCGGTGTTTTCAGCTTGTGGTCGTCGCCTCCTTCCTCCCATAATATTGAACACCCCCATTTCCACCCTCCACTGCACAGGTTCCTGCATCATGGCTCTCACCACTGCTGCTACGCTCTCTGTTTGGTGAGTTCAGCTGGTGTTTGTAGCTGTACCTGTGTCTGGAGATTTTACAGGCTCAGGTTCAGGTGTGGCAGAGCATTGCTGCTGAAAATGGGGCTGAAACCACAGCAGGTCTGACCACAAGGCCACTTTGGATAGAATGTGAAGAGTTAACTGGGCAGGACTTGGATCCTGTTTCTTCTCTGTTCTAGGTCTGTAACATTGCATGTGATTCCAGAAGTAAAATAAGGGCATTTAGATCACCTGAAGTTACCAGGTTAAACAATCTCCTTCGGGCAGACTCGTCACACACATGGAGTGGACTGGGGGGTGTGGGGAATATGGATACTTGCATCTTCCATCACACTGAACCAATCAAGTACATGAGTTTCAGAGTCAGAGGTGCTCCAGCCATCTTCAAGAGGCCAGGATAAAAACAGCACGAACTCATTTACAGTTGTTGAATTCAATCTAATGTCTCGTGCAAGTCAGAGCTCCTAAAGGAGTTGTTTGGATCCTCAGTGTTTGCTTAGCTCTAATGAGGTTTCCTGATAAAGAGTCATAAAAATTGTTCTCTGCTATTGAATCCTGCCTTGCTGTAAGGGTCAGGGGTTGCCAAAATAATTTTGTCGAAGCAATGAGGAAAATGTCAAAACAAAAAAAAAAAACCAAACAAAGTCCCCAAACCCTCAACTTTGTCATCAGTAGTGAAGAAGTGCATTTGTTAAATGATGTTGGAGTTTTCAGTCGTTTGTAAACTGCAGACTTGTCCTTTCGTCTCTTTCAGGGATGTCCACAAGCAGACAGCCATCGTTAGAGATGAGTCCTTGCAAACAATATTTTCAGGTAATAAAAGAGGTCACTTAATTACTGACCTTTGAGCCCATCTGTCTGGTTTAGTGCCAGTTATGAATATGCTGAAATTTTATGAAACCTGAAAAGCCTAAATAAATAATTTCCCTTCATTATTGTGTAATAAAGGGAAGTTATTGCCAGAGTTGATATCCTGTAGAAATATCACCAAACAGCAAACTTGTATGGAGAATGTTTCTGTTCTGTGTAAATTGCAGCACCAAGACCAATACTGTATTTTGCAAAGCTGATGTTAATGCTGCTGCACTGAGACTGGTGTGTATCATCATTAGCTTGTCTTGGCCTTCCTGCCAGTGCTTGGGAACAACACAGAGCCTTTCTCTGTTGGTTGCTATGGCTGACAATTAACAGTGGATACTGGGTTTTGCCATTATGAGTGTCAGGAAAGACTCCAAAAGAAACACTTTGGTGTGATTTGACTTGTAGGAAGTGATGCAACTGTCTCTCAGATCTTGCTGACTCAGCATGGAATACCTGTCATGAGCATGTCTGATGGAAAGGCATATTGTTTTAATCCTTCTCTTTCTACATGGTAAGTCCTATATTATTTCCTGCTTTTGCAGCTAATGGGACCTAGTGTGTATTCTGACTTACTGTTTCCCTTCAGATTTTGCAGGTTAGTCTGAGCAGGATCACATACCAGGCATTCTTTTGCTTTGGTTCACTGTTGCCTGTCTAGGCATTGCTCTACTATATCCTTAGCCTTTTTCGTGTTTAAAATAAACTTTTAAAATGAAAAAGTTCAACACTCTCCTACATGGTGCATCCCCTTTTATTTATGAACATGCACCTATATATACTTTTGCTGATGTGCATCAGTGGAATCTGTCAAGAACTTGGCAATGATCAGAGATAATCTAGCCTTAGAATACCCTTCCTTTAGGTAAAAGAATGCAGTTCTGGAAAAATTATCA
Source organism: Empidonax traillii (assembly GCF_003031625.1). NCBI lineage: Eukaryota > Metazoa > Chordata > Aves > Passeriformes > Tyrannidae > Empidonax > Empidonax traillii. Next base: position 1,910,780 of record NW_020955554.1, read on the forward strand.
GAACAATTTTCAGAGTTTTGCTGGAAGTTTTGGCATGTTAAAATAATTGTGCTGAGTTTGCAGAGAAAGCAGCACCTGTGCTCTCCAGTTCTGACTGTGTGTACCTGACTTGGTCAGTCCCCATCACCCCTTAATGCTTTTTTGTGTCTGATGACCAGTCAAGGTTTGAAGAGAGCTCTTTGTCTCCGAGCTGTAAAGGTTTAATGAAGGTAGTAGGTCAGGCAGGGGAGGAGGGAAGAAATTGTTATACCTTAGGGAATTCCTGGGGAAGTGTCACTGCTGGCATCCCAAACACAAGCAAAGGCTGCACAAGAGCCTGTGTCTTGTTGGGGATCGGACAGGCTTTCCCCGTGGAAAGCCATAAATTCCGATGAAAAATTTCCGTGGGTAAATTATTTGCAGTGTCTTTCCAAAACAGGTTCTTTGTTGTTTTTCTGAGAGGAAAAAACCATGTTGCAGTCTTAATATAATTGTTGTAATTAGTGTAATGAGCATGCTTATTCAAGGGCTTATTTTTTTAACTCCTCCTTAGAATAATTGTTGTTATTCAACTACTTGATGTGAATCCTCTGGAAAAGAAAAACACCTTTTTTGTTCTTTACATTAGCTGAGTAAGGAGCAGAAGAGAGGCTCTCAAGTCATAATTCTCTTATTTCTTAGTTCATACCACAGCTTGGGAAATCTGTGAAAGAGCAATCCTTTTAGTCCTCATACAAATTTAAACATGATAAAGCAGCAAAGGGTATTTTAAATGTCTGTGCCATTTTCCCTCTGTGCTGTCTGAAGGTCTAAAGTTGGCACTGGTTTGAGCCACTCTTTGCCCTGAGGCCAGTGAAGATGATATCCTTGACTAGGTGTGGAAGTGGCAGCTGTAGTGTCAGCTCCCTCCATGGGAAGGAATGGCTGTAATGGATAGGAAAGACTGTCAGGATGTATCTGGTGTGTGGGGAGACCTCACATGGGGTAAAACCAGGTTTTTCATGGGAAAGTCATCACCTGTATTCACTCCAGACCCCGTTCTGGGACCTGGCTTCATATTAGATTGTACAACTACAAGTAGAAAGATCATTTCCTTCCAAACTAATGCTAAATTGCATTATACATTAATGGATTACATTTTAAGGGTGGGAGCGACATGGCAGAAGCAGAATTTGGACATGGAGTGGGAATAGTCAGGGTCTATGGAATTCCTGAGCACTCCAGTGATATTTTTCTGATTACCTATGAAAGTCCAAGTCAGGCTGTGAGGCAGAGCAGAGCTGGCTCCTCTGACATCACTGCCTGCTGTCCTCAGACTCGTTTTGTGTGTGTTTGCTGTTTTGCAGGAACCTGGTTTCTGACAAGCAGGACTCCCTAGCACAATGTGCAGACTTCAGGAGCAGTCTGCCCTCCCAAGAAGCCATGCTGTGTTCTGGGCCCCTGGCTGTGATCCAGGGACGGACATCCAAGTACGCGCTGCAGCCTCGCTGGGGCCTCTGCGCCTCCTTCCTGCACTGCCTTCAGTCAGGGACTCATTCTGCAGATGCCAATGGCTCTGCAATCATCAGCTCCTCATACAGGGCTTTGGCAAACCTCTGCACATTTACAGTCTGTGTCCCAGTGTAGTTTTGAGATTTGGGGGGGGCAAGAAAACATGCTCTGAACTTTATCATTTTATGACTCCTCTTTATTGGATAGGTTAAGTACTGGAAAATTCTGTAATCTTCCTGTTCAAATTCATGTAATATTTTTATTAGCAAAACTGGTGTTGTTGTTTTTTTTTTACATTTTGCATTTAGTTTTTAGTTTACCAACTTTCTGGAGTAGGCCTACAAATTTTGAGTAGTTCAGCTTGCCTCAAAGGATCTATTTAATGAAGTCTTTTAGGGATTAGTCACCTAATGCATATTTTTAACATGTGAAAACAGCACCAGGGAATTGTGTGAGCCAGAGCAGACTCCTGTAGGTAGTTTAATGGCCCATCCTCATCCAGATTTGAATTAGATTTCCCAGGCAGATTTCTTTGCTACTTCTGTTCTTCACATCAGAATTTTTTGTTTTGTTTTTTTTTTCCTGAGATAAACCATATAGAGTTGTATGATTTTATTGCTGTTCTCTTGAGGGAAGGGGAATTAATTGTGAGAAAGATTTGAAATCCAAACAAACACCACTTTCTTTTTGAGAGAACGAAGATAACAGACTGAAAAATGTCCGTTTTGAAAAAAAATTCTAATAACTGCTTATTTTTTCAAATTAGCCTTCTTATGACAATACATTTATATGCAAGAAATCCTTTAAATGCTTTCATCTAACTTTGTATCTCGTGTTTGTTTTGTGACTTTTACCTGGGAGGGGCAAAGAAAGACAGAGGCAGTCATCTCAATTTTAAACATTTAGGAGCCCATGGTCACTGTAAGCATGTGTTTTTAAAGAGAAGACAAATGAAAGCAAGAGGAATAGAACAGGAGGCAGAAACCCCTCCGTGGACCTTGATACTTGCAAGTGGTCCCGTGGGGTGAAGGCAGTTTGCTGTGAAGTGCTGCCTTTGCCATGAGCAGCTCTGGGAGCGTTCGGTGTCTGTGACAGAGGAGTGCAGTACAGCAGGTTCTACAAATATCTGTGCCTTGAACTTGTGTTTTTCTGGCTGGTTAATCTGTTTTGGTTTTGCAGTTCAGGAAGGCAAGCTGCAAGATTGTTCTCCATGCCTCATTTAGTGCAACAAGAGACAACACTGGCCTACCTGGAGAACCAGATTGCAGCAGCACTTATGTTACAGTCCAGTCACGAGTATCGCCACTGGCTCCTCATCTATGCACGGTACCTCGTTAATGAAGGTGAGCCCTGCGGGGCTGGGCAGCCTCTGCAGCTCTGGGGACTGCTGGCAAACACCCAGTTCCCGGGTGTGTGTGATGGCACTTCATGTTCTCTTCAGCTCTTGGGCTTCACTCAACACCAGAACAAACTGCTGGAGGGTGTTTGCTTCGCTAGTGCCCAGTCCTCAGGAGTCCTCCTTGGACACACCGACTGGGAGCAGGTTGTGGTCTGGGGAAGCAGTGCCATCTGCAGACCTAAATAATGGGAATTGCATTGTCCAAGAGCCCCGTGGTCTGTCAGGCACGTCACATGTAGTGTCTGGGAGCAGCTGCAGATGTTCCAGGAACGCCAGCAGCACCTGGTAAAGTGTGTGATGTTGCTCAGGCAGCTGACAATTGCTGCCTGGAGTGAAATGGAGGAGCTGCTCAGTCCCTAACACTTTGTCCCAGAGCACAGCAAACTGCAGAGAATTCGCTCTTATTCCTTGCACTTCGTTCTTTTTTTGCATTCTAAAAATTCAGCCAGCTGTACTGGTGAGCTTAGGGGTTAAATTCTGTGAGGAAGGGAACCCACGAGAAAGGTTGCTGGTGTCTCTTTTATATTAGAATACACCATCTCTCTGTGCTGTTAAATGAGCTAATGTTAAATAAGGTAAACCAACTGACTTTATGCTTTTTGGATTCTGAAGATCTCTGTTGTATCTCTGCCTGTTTGCATTCCTAGTTTAGTAGTCCCTGTTGCATTAATTCAGCCTTACTCCCCCCCATCATAATCACTCTGCACAGAGGGAAGTGAAATGGTTTCTGTTAGGCCACCTCATAGGTGTTGGCAGAATTAGAATCAAGCTCATTAATTCTTGCCTTTTGACCCCTACCTTATTTAACAAGAGAGCTTGTTGAACTTCATATGGTTCTCTCTGTCCTTCCCCATTTGAAATTAAAATATTCACCTTGGGTCATGTGTTAAGGAGATGGTTGTACTTTTAAAAGTCTGCACTAACTGAGAACCTCTCTGCCGTGTGCTCAGGGTTCATCTGGCACAGCAGGTGTTGCTGTCTGGTGTGTGTGGGTGGATGCACAGGCAGCTCTGCTTGGCCAGATGTGTGTTGCTGTTAGTTTTCTAGAGCTGCTGAACTTTGACAATTGCACATGCTATTATTGACCCATTATTCTTATGATTATCTCACCATGGGCTGAATTCTAATCCATTACAGTATCCAGTCTGTTACACCTTGATTGGCAAGTTCCTTGCGAGGGAATTCCCCCCTCTGATTTTTGGGTGAATAAAGCTGGGCTGGGAACTGTGTGTGGTTTTATTAAAGGTGTTTTTTTTTAAAAAAAGCCCTTGCACATATGGATCCATTTTAGTTTTGTTATAGTGCAACCTGACAACTTTTCCTCTTCAGTGATGTTCATCTTATGGCTTTCCAACTCTTGTGGTATCCTCTTTGGATTCTCCTCTGGCTGCTGAAGTCTGACAGTTTTCCAGTGTTTGGGGTTTTAAAAGCTGGTATCATTGTGTCAGAGAGGGGAGTGAGGCTGGGTTCAGGGCAGCTCTTAAAACAAACCAGAGTAATTACTGCAGTTTTTCTCCCAATTTTAGATCATCTTTAGTAGTGTTTCTGGTTTGAGAACTTTAAATAAACCCCTTCAGAACTCTAAAAATCATCTTATATTATCAAAAATTTGCTGTAAGAATAGTAATATGCCTTTTCAGAAATCAATGTTTTAGGCTTTATTTTGTTCTAGATACTTGTAATTTTTTGCTGAATGTTATCTGTTACTTTGTGGAGTGGTTTTGTGTAGTGAAATGCTTGTGACTCTGATTTTGTTTCTGATAATGTCCAGGGTTTGAATATCGTTTGCGAGAATTATGCAAGGATTTACTGGGTCCAGTCCATTACTCAGCTGGAAGTCAGTGGGAATCAACAGTTATGGTAAGTCCTGATAACAGTTTAATGGAAATGACAGGGCTTTACCCCTTCCATACTCTGCTCTGATCTCATAAAAGGATTCCCCCCATGGCATCCGATTTATTTCATGTGAAACCAGAGACAGTGCTGGCTGCCCCAGTGTCAGCTCTGCTGCTGCCTCCAGTCTCACAGGGATGGAGTTGCATGTTCAGGCCTGCAGGTTCTCGGGACAGCAGCCCTGGGGACTGGCCCTGACGTGTCTTCCCTTCCAGAGCACGGCCTGGATGTGGAGCTGCAGGGGCTGCTCCAGCTTCAGCAGGGTGTCAATGGAAACACGGCAGTCGTGTAAGCAGAGGAAGAACATAAAATATGCAGCTCTCTCCAGGCAGGAAAAAGGGCATGAATCTTAAACAGCTCTATGGAATATATTAATGATATCAATTAACAGATTCTCAGGGTACTTTTGTGACTTTTTTTTGTGCAGGGTTTACGAAAGAGAGAACTATTGAAAGAGCTTCTTCCTGTTATTGGACAGAACCTCCGCTTCCAGAGGCTTTTCACAGAGTATCAAGAGCAGCTGGACATCTTGAGAGACAAGTAGCACGTTCCCAGATTTTCCCTGTGGGGCCTGGTCCGAGAGACACTGCTGAACGGCGTTCACCAGAGCCAGGAGAGGAGCCTGGGCAGTGGGACACTCCTGAGGGAGGGGCTGTGCCACAGAGGTCCCCGAGGATTCCTGGAAAGGAGGAGTGCAGGAGCTGGACGTGAAACTTCACCACCCCAGCTGTGGCCTCTGTTTCTGTGGGAAGTCATGGATATGTACTTCAGGGGGATCCTTTTGGATCTGGATCTCATATTAAAGCTAGCTGAGAACTGTTTGTGCGGTTTCTTGGATGTCCTGTGAAAAGCACAGTACTTCAGCATATTTAACCCTGTTTGGGGTTTTTTGCCTGAGGATTTATTGAGGCTCAACACTATATTAAATTAGATGAGTGAGCCAGGTAAAAAGAAATTTCGTAAATATTAAGGTATTATGCAGCCAATAGACTCTTTCCTGTGAATATAATAATAATAATAATAATAAGAGGCTGTTCTAACACATGGACTATTTTTGTACTAGAATTTGCTAACTTGTAATATGGAATTTTATTTGGCCAATAATCAGGCTATCTCTACAAAGTCATCTTGTAGGAAATTAAACTCTAATTACAAAAGCTATGTTTCAAAGTAATTCTACCAAATTAACATGTCATCATCAGGTTTTTAATTTTTAAATGTTTGTAAAAGGCATTTTGGGGGGAGGGGGAGGGATACAAGGGGGTGGCTCTTTTTGTAAGTACAAAATAAAAGAACATTGAGTTGGTTTAAAAAAACCCAAAAAGCAAAAACATGGTCTTGAATCATTACAAAGGGCACAGGCATCTCCAGAAATGTCAGCACAGGCTGAATCACGTTACCGTGCCTAGAAATAAATAATTCTGTCTGGATGATCTGTGCTCTGACAGCAGGACCAGGCAAGTGCTGGTGATGTCTGCAGACAGATAGTGTTTTCTCCTGGAGCGCCGTGTGGGCTGAGGAGAGGGAGCTGTGTGGGAGTGCTCATCACCTCAGACAGCTCAGAGCCAAACAGCTTCCCCTGACTGATGCAAGTGGTCAGTGCTGCAGCAAGGAATGAGCTTCGTGCATTTATGGCCATGTGCTTTGTGGAGTGCTTCTGGAATTCCACTGAAACCAAATCAGTCAAGTTGTTTGCTTCTCCAGAGTGTGTTTGGTGCTGAGAAAGAAGCAAGTGAGTGCGTTTGTGCTTTCCAGGCCCTGCTGTTTGGGTGTGCCTTACTTTGAAATGGTTTTGAGTAAGAGAGTTGAAAAGAGTTAAGTGTATTTAAACCCTTGTAAAGGGCTGTTTCTCCCCTGATTATATTATTTGTAACAATCAGTATCCTTCACCCTCAGCCAGGACAAGGACTCTGCTGCTGTGGCCAAGGGGACTGACCCCTTTCCCAAAGGCAGCTCTGCAGTTCTGTGGTTCTCTGGATCCTAAAGGGAGGGATGTGTTCTTTAAGGCATAGATCCCCTCATCTGGAGGGCCTCGTGGCCTCTCCTGTTCATCTGCCAGACACCACCTTACTTTGTTGTACAGCCCTTGTGCAGGGGTCTTGAAGAGCAATAAAACAACTGCCTTAGCAGGGACTCAGTGTGGGTCAGTGAGTCTTCAACAAGCAGCTGGAAGGGGAGTGACAACACTGTTTGATGCTGTGTGTGTCTGGTGGGGAAGGTGAAGGTGATGAGGGAAGCCAAGGAAGTCCCCCTGACCTGTAGTCCAAAAGGTTGAATAGCAAGAACCAGTTGTGGAGGTGCTGTAGATGATTCATCGTGCTGTTGCCAGTTAGTCTGCACTCATGGGAGCAGGCCTTGTGTTCCCCAGAGGACAACCATAACGATGTGTTACGGTTCTCAGAAGACAACCACAACAACAGGCTGTGCTCACCTGGTGCTCACCTGTGCAGCCAAGAAGAACTGATGGCATTCAAAGAGGACAGACATTGTGTTCTGGAGAGAAGGGCAGTCTGTTCCACAGCCTGGGGCAGTCAGTGGGAGTCTGGCTACCCCTTCCATGGGTTTGGCTCCCAGTGGCTCTGTGTGGGCAGCTGCAAGAAAGATGGTTTAACAAGAAAAGAACAAATGAGCATGGCTGGGTTTGGAGGTGTTTGATCAGTGAAAGCTCTGGCACAGGTGCTTCTTTCCTCCTCCTAAAGGATTCTGACCGTCCTCTGTTCAGCCTTGTGCTGTTTATACCAGTCTTATAATGAAGGTTATTTAATGGCATTTAAAGGTAATTAGCTAAGGGATGGTAAATTCTTTGTTGTTGAGTGTTTGAAAAGGTGCTGAAATATTTTTCGTGAAGAGCTGTCTCCATGCTGGACACCAAGTAGGTTCTTCTCCCCTTTTTTCTTGGGAGATTCTGTCGCTGCCTGACAGACCAGGAATATTATGTTTTTAAATTCTATACAATAAAATATTTAAATGAAGAGGAACAATTTTCTTAGTTGTTCATTTTCACATTTTCTGCTACATTCATACCTTGGTTTTGCAGAGGGAGCTGTGAAGGCTCTACCTCAGGCTGTATTACACTGTGCAAAGGAACCTGCGGTGCCATCAGCAGCACTCTCTGGCCTGGCCTGTGAATGATAAGAAAGTAACCTGTACCTGAGTTTATCTGAGGTACGTGAAACGCAATTTAAAAGCAGGCAGATCAGAGGTGCAAAACAGCACTCCCTTCAAACACACAC
>NW_020955554.1:1919361-1965017 GCF_003031625.1 Empidonax traillii
CTCTACCTCAGGCTGTATTACACTGTGCAAAGGAACCTGCGGTGCCATCAGCAGCACTCTCTGGCCTGGCCTGTGAATGATAAGAAAGTAACCTGTACCTGAGTTTATCTGAGGTACGTGAAACGCAATTTAAAAGCAGGCAGATCAGAGGTGCAAAACAGCACTCCCTTCAAACACACACACTTTCTTAAGGGGAGGAAGATTTGTGACCATTTATTTTATTAAGGCAACTTCATAAAATTTAGCTGCCTTTTTGGAATCATAGAACATTAAGGCTTGGAGGGGACCTTAAAGACCATCCAGTTCCACCCCCTGCCCTGGGCAGGGACACCTTCCACCAGCCCAGGCTGCTCCAAGCCCCGTCCAGCCTGGCCTGGGACACTTCCAGGGATCCAGGGGCAGCCACAGCTTCTCTGGGCAACCTGTGCCAGGGCCTGCCCACCCTCCCAGGGAAGGATTCCTTCCTGATATCCAGCCTGAATTTCCCGTTTCGGTTCCCAATCACTCCCTGTGCTATCACTGCAGTTCCCGACGGAGCTCCCTGTAGCGCTGCAGGCCCTGGAAGCTGCTCCGCGGCCTCCTCCCTTTTCCAGGCCGAGCATCCCCGGCTCTCCCCGGCCCGGCGCGGCCCCGGAACGCGCCGCTCCCGCCGCTGTTCCCGCCGCGGCCCTTCCGCGCTGCACCGGGGGAGGCGCGGCCTGGGCCGGAGCGCGGGCTGAGCCGGGCCCGGAGCGGCTGAGTTTGGGCCGGGCCGGGGCCGGGAGCGGCTGAGTTTGGGCCGGGCCGGGAGCGGCTGAGTTTGGGCCGGGAGCGGCTGAGTTTGGGCCGGGCCCGGGCTGAGCCGCCGCCATGGGCAAGAGACAGCACCAGAAGGACAAGATGTGAGCGCGTGTGGGGCCGGGGGTGCGGGAGGCCGGGTCGGGTCTGGGCCGGCTGTGGGTCTGGGCCGGGCAGGCGCTGGGTCTGGCTCTGGGTCTGGGTTTAGGTCTGGCGCTGGGTCTGGGTTTGGGCCTGGGTCTGGGTGAGGGCCGGGTCTGAATATGGGCCGGGTCGGGTCTGGATCTGGGGCCGGGTCTGGGTTTGGGCCGGGTCTGGGTCTGGGTGAGGGCCGGGTCTGAATATGGGCTGGGCCGGGTCTGGGGCCGGGTCTGGGTGTGGGCCGGGTGTGAATATGGGCCGGGTCGGGTCTGGGTCTGGGTCTGGGTCTGGGTCTGGGGCCGGGTGTGGGTGTGGGTGTGTGCCGGGCCGCCCCTCAGTGCCCCCTGTCCCGCAGGTACATCACGTGTGCCGAGTACACGCAGTTCTACGGGGGCAAAAAAGCAGGTAAAGGCCCGAAGGTTCCCCCGTCCCTGTGGGTGGGCGCTGAGGGCCCTCCCCGAGCACAGCGGGTGCTGAGCCCCAGCCCCCAAGGACTCGCCGTGCTGGTCAGAAATGCCCCCTTTATGCCCCAGCCGAGCGTCCCCACCCTCCAAAAGTCTTGTGACCACCGGTGGGGCAGAGCCTGAGTGTTGTTAAGCATCAGATTTAAACTGGACTCTCTTGCGATCTTTTTCTGGCCATGTAGTTTCAGGGCAGGGGAGTCTGGTAGAGGTACAAGTTTGTAAACTTTACTGTATTATCATCAGTAAATTGCCCACTTATATATCAAAGTGCAACTTTCAAATGTTTCTTTGTTACCTGGAGTGATGTGTTTCTTAAAACTCACTTGTATGGGTTTTCTTTTCCCATAAACAGACGTTCCTCGAACTAATTTTAGACGTTTATCATTTGATCACTGCAGGTAAGAACAGATTTACGTTATCGTTCTTAAATGATGCATCTGTTTATCAGGCTGTTGACACTGAACCAAAGCAGTTACTTTCATTGGCTCCTGCCTGCTGTGACCCTAGTGTGGCGAGAAAAACTTCAATAAGAACTGAAACAGTGTCTACACTTGCCATGTTTAGTGTCTGCAGAGGTGGGAGCTGATGGAAAGAATACACAAGTGATAAAATAATGCGGAACAATGACCGTGTACATTCCAGTCTTTCAAATCTGTGTAATCAGGGCTTGAATCTACTTTTCCCTGCTCAGAACATTCTCATCAATCACTCCTCTTGCTGAGGCAGGGATTAGGTAGATTGAGGGAATATTTCTGCTATTTTTTTCGGTTTAGAATTTGCTGTTTAAGTGGTGGAGGGAAAGAAGGAAGTTGGTAGAATTGGGTTAGAAGTCCTCTTGTAAATTGGGTGGTTCCCTAACAGGAGGTACTGAATGTCACTGTCAGTTATTCCCCAGCCAGGGAGTGTTTCTGTTGAACCATGTTTGTGCTGCTGAGTCCCAACATGGCAATGAAAGCAGGTCTGGGAGTGTTACAGCATCCCAGGGCTCTGTGGCTGTGAGTGATGACAGCTACAGGTTCCTGCTGGCAGCACCAGTTCCTCTCATGGATTTTGTTTTTAATTTATGTAGAATCAGGTGGACATGGGCAGCCACCCACTATTTTCATTGGTATAGGCCTTGCTTTAATGTGCAAGTGAATCAGCAACGTGTAATTTGCCTGTCCTCGTGATTTCCAGCTGATTTTGCTGACAAGAATGTGTTCTCTCTTTCCTAGTTTGTCTCTGCAGCCATTTGAATACCCAGTTTGCACACCAGATGGGACAGTCTTTGACATACTGTAAGTTCCTGCCTGAATTTACCTTTATTTTTGTGGTGTTGAGCTAGTTACAGCTGTTTTATCATCATTTGGTCTTAGCAAGTTGGCAAGAAAAATGAAAAAATGCCCATCAATAGAGGTTTCTGATGGTGTTTGTCACTTATTACTTTATCCCTTCTTTTTTCAGGAGCATTGTTCCTTGGATAAAGAAATATGGAACCAATCCAATCACAGGAGAAGTAAGTAATGATGGGTGTATTCACCTCAGGTCTTTGCTTTCCTTATGCTCAGCTTCCTGTTTATTGGAGAAAAACAATGCCTTGGTGAAAGCAAAAGAAGTTTTAGAGGCAGTGCAGTTTTGAAGATCATATCTGTGAGATCAGCTTTGCTGAAATTAATGGAGAGATTTATGGGTATCCCTTTTTAGCTGAAAAAAGGAGGGCTTTGGGATTTTAGACCTGATATCCCCTCCCTTTGTCATGCTGATGATCCTTATAGTAGAAAGTACTCTGTCTTGGTCTGTGTGTATTTGGTGTTATGCAGATTAAAGAGATTAATAGGTGATATTATGAATGGGAAGCTTAAACTACAAAATCTTTTGAGTTATCTTGACAATATAATTCAGAAAGCTTCTCTCATGGTAGTTCACTGTGAGAGTGGGATTTCAGTGCCTTTGTGGCTTTCTCCCCACTTTTTCTGCATAGATGATAATTATGAAGGGATTACTTTCTGTAATAGTAAGAAGTTGTAAAGCACCAAATAAATATGAAGTAGAGGAAATACATCCTTGTTGGAATTACGTTTTTGTTCTGATGTGTTAAAAAGAGTGCATTGTTTTTGAGGGCCTAGAGGAAAACTTTAAAGAGAAATTGTTGCCTGAGCTACTGAAAGTTATTTTTTCCTTCAGTGTGTGCAGTTACTTTCCCGAACACTGGGAGGCAACCACTGCCCAGGACTGGGGGAGGTTTGCAGATGGCTCTGAGCCGTGAGATTGCTTCTGAGGCATCTTATGTTTGATTAAAGATTTTCCCAGCAGACAGATATGAGGAGAAGCTAAATACAGATGCAGCATTCCAAACTCTACATTTGAACAGCCTGTTTGAGACTCCATATCTTCCTGCAGGTGTGTTTGTGCCATGGAGAGGCCAATGTACTGTTCAGAAGGAATGCAATCACAGCTATTTCTTTTGGTTTTGCTACCACCTTGCTGCTCTCTGCATTGGCTGGGAGTTTTGGGGCGTTGCCAGATCAGTTGTTTTCACCCAGAGCAGTTCCATGAGACCTGCTCTCACTGCAGACTGTGAACTGTGATGTGGTTTAAAATTACTTGGAGTAAATGCTAAGCAAGAAGTGTAATGTGCCCGGTGGTTTTGTGTAATTTAGAGAGAGGGAGACTGTGAAGAACATACTTGGTGAACCATAAATGCTCAAATGAAGTCTGGCTTTGAGTTGAGTTCACCCAGACTTGTGCCTCTCTGTTTGTTGTGCAGTGCAGCTCCAGCTCTCCTCAACATGCATCCCCCCTTTTCCTCTGCACTGCTCTGTCTGGGGAGCCCTTTCTTGTCCCCTTTGGTTCTGTGCCACGCTGCTCTGCCCAGCTCCTCCCCAGGACAGAGGTGTTCAGGTCAGCTGGAAGAAAAAGGAGAGCCTTGTTTTCCAGAACAGCCCCCAGCCCTGCTGAGTCAGCCCTGTGGAGCTGTGAATCCAGGGGTGATGTTGAAGGAAGAGGTGTAACTTGGCCTTTGTTTCCCAGAGGGTAACTCCGATTTTTGGGTGGGGGAGGATGGCGATGGGCAGGAAGGGGATGGGGGTAGGTGGCAGAGGCAGTCAGTGGATGGAGCTTGTGCATCTCTGGACTGTGCTGTCCTCTGTTTAATCTGTCACGGAGTGTGCACCTTCTGTTCCCCGTGCAGCTTGCTCATGGGAACCAGGAGGTATCTTCTGTAAGGAACTGGTGATTACAGAGAGACTCTGGGTTTGTTCAGAAAGGATTTGAGGCAGATCAGCTGCAGTGCCATGTTTTGTACAGGGATTTATGAAGTTACTTTGCACACATTGGTGATGAGGCTCTGGAGAATTTTTCCATTTATTTGTCCTGAAGTAAAAAATTATAATGAAATCCTTTGTGGCTTGTACCTCTCTTATTATGGTTTGCTACAGGACAGGTGCTTTAGAGAAGTCAACAGGCTACTTGGAAATGGCATTGTTAATGGTGCACTCTTGGCACTCACTAATTCTGTCTGGCTGTCTTATTTCTGAAGTGGACCCCTCAGTGGAGATCTGGAGAGCCTTGAAGTCATTAATATATTTGTCTTCACAGTGCTCCAGGGTAGGACTGTGCTTGTCTTTTATTAATTGGATGTTTGTGAATGATCTACAAGGGACTTCTCTGATTCTTATGAATCTTAAACTTTTGGACAAGCCTTTCTTTTAAAGAAATGCTGCAGTGCCAAGATCACAGTTGTTCTTTGATATATTTCAAATATTTTAATATTTTTCTTTTATTTTCCTTTTCTAGACTTTCTAATGGCTTATGGTTTATTTTTTCTTGCTTTTCTGAACATTCTCCTGAAGTGCAATAAGGACACCAATATCCATTTAGGAGAAACATACCACTCTTGACCCTTGCCTAGAGTTTCCCTTGAGCTATTCCAGAAAATAACTTTAGATTTATAATTTATTCTCCTCCCTTTTTAAAAATGCACTGGGGTAAAAAATGCTTACTTTACGACACCAGTGATTTTTGAAGAATCAGTACATCTATTGCAGCTCAACTACAACCTGTCAGTCGGCATTGGCTCACTTACTTTTTTTGGCAGCTTTCTCAGGACACTGCCCTAGCTTACCTTTACACTAAAATTGTACAAAATAAAAGAGGGAAGTCATAGTTAGCTCATTCCTTTTCCCTGAGAGCAGCACTCGGGCTCGGGGAGGGTTGCACGCTCGCCAGGATGTTTCACGTCGCGACGTTCTGCCAGCCTGACCAGCGTGCCCACACGAGGCAGCCAGCTGGGCTCAGGGTACCTGTTCCCAAGAGGAGAGATGGGCCAGAGCGTGTTTGGTTTGTTGGAATCTCAAATATGAACAGATGATAGATCAGCGTGCCTTGTGAGAGGAATTTCAAGGAAACTGTTCTTTGTTGCATGGATATGTTATATGTGGGCTGAGCTATTTTTCCTCCTTTGCATTGTAATGTGCCTGATGTCAATACCTATTTTTTCTACTCTGGTTCAGTGACATTCTGACAGTGTGTGGGCAGGCCAGATTATTGTGGCTGTACTTCAGCCCTGGTCGAGGCTCTGTAACCTTGGGCAAATGTCTCTCTTTCCCTGTCTCGTAAGTAGTTATTGTCCTTGTCTCTTGTTCCCCCTTTTCCGTGGGAACTTAGTTCTTTTGAACACTGCAAAGCCAGTTGATTTCTGATGTTTGCTTCTAAGGCTTTAGTCCAAAGCCAATTGTGTGACTGTTTTAAGTGCATCTAGTTTCAAACTGACGTAGAGGGCTCCCCTCTGTGAGTTCTTTCTGCAGTGCTTGGAGCACACTGCAGTCCATGTGTCTGCTGCTCCTGCCCGCCCCGGAGAGCAGTGCCCGTGTTCAGGGCCATGTGCAGCTGCGTGGCTGTTCCCTGTGTCTGCCTTCGAGCTAAGCACAGGAGTTCATTTAGCTCGGGAGCCCCAGTCAGGCAAGGAGACCTGCAGGTGCTGGCTGGTGGATTTATGGCACTGGCAGCCCCATCTCTGCTCCAGATGAGGCAGAACACACTGCAGTGCCCTGTTTCATGCAAGGTTAGGATCCACACCTGCAGGCCAGAGAGAGCGTTTTCTTAGGTGTCACAAGCTCGTTACTAGGTTAAAGAGGACGTTTTTTATGAATTCTGAGGGGTTTTTAAGGGTTAGAAAAGCCTTTTGCCTGGGCTGCCTCTGAAGATAGCCATAGAGAAGAGCCTGGTACATACGGAGGAGTAGTAGAACCACCGACATGAAAATGAAAACTAACTTTAGAGACAGAAGGCTCTGACATCTGCCTTTTGAAAAGAGGGAGCTGGACACAAAGTTTTGCTTTGCATACAACATAAACATTTGTTGTTTTCTCCCACACTTAATCCTGTGTTTACCAAATAAAACTGACTTGGGGTGACGTTGTGGCTAACGTGACAGATAACTGTGGCAGTGCAGGTGCCTGGCTCGTGCAGTCCCCTGTCTGGTCCAGGCTGTGGGCACACCAGAGCCTGCAGTGCCCTGCAGCAGTGACAGCCTGCAGTGGGCACCTCCTCCCTCCAGCTCTGCTCCCCAGGCGTGCCAGCAGGGACCTTCCTTGTAACCGTTTTCTGAAGTAAGGTTGGTAAGATGATGTTTGCCTGAATAATCACAGGCACTTTCGAAACCAGTAGCTTCTTACCCTCAAAAGAAGAAGTTGCAACCAAATCTGTTATTTCAAAACTTTGGAAAATCATTCTCAAATGCATTCCTTAAATATATTAGTAGCTAAGTGCTCTCCCAAATGCTGCTGGTGGCTGTTTCTTCATTTTATTGTGAAAGCATGGTTTCTTTTCAATTTGATCAATTAGATTTCAGTCAGTCTCATAGAAATCAGTTTCTGGTCTTGCAGGGAAGCTTGCTGGCCTGCTTTGATGAAGAGGATATGGAGGAGATTATTTCTTTTACTACTGAATTTATTAATCCCATTTAAAAAGGAACAAACAACCTTACAGCACTTTTTTTAATGCACTTTAAAAAGTCTTTGGCTGTCTAAATAAGGGAAATCCTGCCTGAAAAGAAATTGGAGCAAAGGTGAAACTTCCTTAAACATAAAAGTGTTTTTACCATGTATGCATTTTGAAAGCACAGACAGAGAAATAGAAAGCATTGGTTAGAATTTCTTCACCCAAGGAGTGAACGTAATGAGAAAGAGGGATTAGGTATTTTTCCTGCTTTGGTGATATTGTGGCTAAAGAAACTGCAGTGTGAGCAGTGTGGGAAATACCAGGCACAGGGGTAGCAGGTGGTCAAGGGCAGTTTAGGTTCCAGCCAGGGCTTTATGATTCACTACAAACTGCCTTCCACTTGGATCAGATAATCAGTGCAGGGCCCGTGTGTTTCAGAAATGGATTCCTGGAGGTGGGTTGGATGAACCTCACTCTTTGAGGAGTCACAGGTACTGAGATCAGGATCACAGGCAAAACCCATCCAGACCTGAGCTGAGGGGAACAAATCTCGGGCTTGAACGGGGAAGAGGACAAGTTCGGGTTTCACGTGGCCCTCCTTGGCCAAATCAACAGTGACAGTGCCTTTTAATGTGGTTCCTCTGGTCTGTGCAGTAATTGACTGCAGATTGCTGCTTTAATTGTGTTATTCCAGGTGTGTTTCTAGATAATGAGCAGCAAATAATGGATGTCATCAACAAGAGCCTGTGGTTTGAAGGTGACCCAGTGTAGCAGTGAACAGTGTCAGGAGAATGTAATAGCTGCAGATAATGTTCACAGGGATGCATTTTCAGAGTGCTTGCCTAGACCTTCCTGCAACATGGTGGTAATGTTACCTTAGGATTAGGATGATCTTCTAAAAATGGCACATTGCAGCAGGAGTCAGACATTCCTTGCGATTTTTCTTCTTTTTCTCTTGAAAATTTTATTCACTTACTGTTTCCAAAGAGATTGTTCTTACTTTGAGCTTTTTTATCCTTTCTCTAGATACAAAATGTTGAGAGGAAAATGCTGTGAGCCTTCCATAGGCAGGCTATTTCCACATCAGTTTTCCATATCTAGACTGCTGGGACTGTCTAATTAAGAGCAAAATAGTTTGACCAGCTGAGATATTTTTCATTATGTTGAAGAATCCAGGAGTGAGTCACATCCCTCTTTTGCAGTTTTTTTCCTCAGCGTCAGAGCACAGCACCTGAAATCCAAGTCGTCTCTGCTGCATTTTCTCCTTGGGGCTTTGGCAATGAGTGCTCATTTACGTGGATCAGTAGCTTCAGGTCTCATTTGGATGTAATAGGAGTGATGTATAAATGAGAACTTTAATTCTTCTCTAGAGAATGCTTTTCACATACATGCCAGAAGAAGCTGGCACATCTTCAGCTTTGAAATTCAAAGTATATTTCTTAGTTTGTCCAATGCAACTCAGTCAGGTCTTCAGATGCTGCTTAAGTTTAAATGTCAATTGCCTCCTTTTTTCCCTTTTGTTAAACTTGCCATATTTTTTCTTGTACATTTGAAATGAGTTATTTTTCTTGTGTATTTGTAAAAAAAGTTTCAGTGGGGGGTGGGAATGCAGTTCTGTTCTGGGTGAGTAATACATTATTACAGAGCACAGAACAAAGCTTACAGAAATAAAACCAAGGAAAACTTTGTTGCTGAAACATGGTTCAGACAAATCCAGCTTGGTTTTCATGTGTTGCAGAAAGAAAGGTGAAATGATCAGGAACAGAAAAGTGCAAGATTGTCTGAGCTCTTTGGCTCTCTCACAGTCTGCCTGTGAACTGCATGCTCTGTCTCGAGCTGGTGTTTGCTTTCTGCCTGCTATGACTGCTGAGAGGTTCTTTTGATGGTTTCTCATCTGGTAGATATCTT
Source organism: Empidonax traillii (assembly GCF_003031625.1). Lineage (NCBI taxonomy): Eukaryota > Metazoa > Chordata > Aves > Passeriformes > Tyrannidae > Empidonax > Empidonax traillii. Next base: position 1,928,571 of record NW_020955554.1, read on the forward strand.
CTGTACATTTTGGGTTTGACCAACTTAGTCTCGTTTGTGTTTGTGCCAAAGTTGCACTTCTCTCTGTTCGTGTTTACAGCTGTGTGTTTGGCATTTTCTTGCTGAGACTTGTATTTTCCTGTCAGATGTTTCCATGCCTTTGAGTTCTTCATACCCTAAATGGTCACAGTTGCCCTTCTCCACATCTGTTAAATTTTAATATATCTTCTTTGAACAGAGTTAATCCTAATCATACACAGTCAGTGCTCTCTGAATGCCTGGTACAGTGGTAGGAAAATTTTCTAATCTCTTCCTGAAATACTTTGGTAATACTTTGATATATTACGTAAGATAGCTAAGACTGAGAACAGTTTTCAGTGTATCCATTTAGATGGAAGGATGCTTTGAGAAAATGGTAATTGATTGCACTTTTTCTTGGTAAGCTGGGTCATTTCAGGAGCAAGTACTCATTTATAAGTAAGAGTTAGGCAGGATGAGCATTGTTGCTTCCTTTTCTCTCTTTTTTTTGGTTTTGTTTCCAGTTGAATGTTGCTGCCTGTGTTTCTGTGGCCTCCTTTCAGCCATGGTTGGGTGCAGCTGTCCTCGTGCAGGTTCTCTCTCCAGGTGCATTTCCGTCTGGGGCAGCAGGCACAGGCTCTGCTCAGATGTCTGGAACCCCCTTTGAACAAGATGAGCTCCTCAGTGTGCAGCAACTGAGCCATGCCATCTTACCTCATTGGCCTCAGAAATTATTAACTTTTAGTCAACAGTCTGAGTCAATATTTGACGAGTGAATTTTCAAGGCTCCTGGATAGAAACATGTGAGGACACGATTCCTGCCCTGAGGAATGACCAGGAAGTCGTGTCTAAGAATTGAAAATGGTCATAAAACCCATGGAGGGTCAAGGGGGTGAAGGTCCCACTGAGGCTGGTGTCCTGAAAGATGACTTCTCTTTTGTTGGGTTTTCTGAACATTTCCCACTCTCCTTTTTTACTGACAAACATGGATTGCTGGTTGTTCTCCTAGAGTTGTATCTGTGTGTTTTAGAGCAGTGTGCTCAGCACTGCTGAGAGTTCATCTGTCCTGAAAAGAGGATTTATTTTTCAATTCCCTGTATCTTTGGGAAGCCATGAGGGTGAAGAAGATGAGATTTGCCTGTACTTACTGTTCAAGTGCTTTATCAAAAAAGACATTTAAAACCCTCCAGTGTCTTGAGTCACTGGCCAAGCTGCTGTGCCCCCTTCCTGCCTTGCTGGTGGGGGCTGTGGTGGTGGTGGGCAGTGTTTGATCCAGTAACCCACCTCTGGACACAGGCAGATCCGTGACAGATACGTGACAGATACATTCTAATGCATTATAGCCCTTACAGCAAAAAGTATTTAAATCTAGGTTTTACAGACTGAACAGATGGTCTCTTCTCTTCCTTTTCTGTGTTTTGGGGAAAGTGTGCACACTGGATGGGATTTTGTGGCTGTGACACTTGGAAAACGAGCAGCTGTGAAGTGCTCTAGCCTTAAATGAGATGCAGCATGAGGTTTCCCACAGATCCTTGCTTGCCTATTTTTCACTAAAATCGGGGACTAGAGTTTTGGTGCTTCTGCAGAGCTTTATTTTCCTTGAACCGTGTCATATTTGGCTGTGGGTCTCTGGGTTGACAGGCTTCTGACTGCACTGAGGCTGCAGGTTTGATCTTGCACGTGCAGCTACACATCTTTTTCTCATGGTAATTTCTGTCAATGTGCTCTTTGATAGAGCAGCATTATTGCTGCTCTCTGTGAGCCATGTGTGTTATCAAGCACATCTTTATGATTCTCTGGACAAGGCTTTGGTGACCATATGGTGTCAGTTTAACTTTTAAATATGTAAGTACAGTGGTCTGGAAATGCATAATGAAGGATCTTTTGTGATCGTTTCCATACCAGTTTAGCAGTGCATGAAAACTGCAGTTAAGCAACAGCTTCATCCCAGAGCATGAGCTGAGGGGTAGCTTTTTAGCATTTGGGAGGCAGTTGTCCACATGATACACGTCAAGCATTTTTACTGTTGAACTGAACGTAGAAACAATACCTTGAATCATGAGACTGTTCTGGCCTCTTGGCTCTGACCCCAAATTTTTCATGAAATATTAAACTACAGGAAGATGGCTTATCTTGTTAAAACAATGCTGCTGTTTCCAGTCACATACCCTAATGTGTAGACTTGAGGATTTCCAACACCTTTTATCGTCACTGAATCCATTTACAAGATCTGAAATAAGTAACATTATACATGGAGTTATTCCAGTAGTATTTGTTCAATTCATATCCCCATATTTTTGTAAGATTTTATAGCAGGGATAATTGTAAGAGGGCTTCTTAAAATGGGAAGTTTTATGCAAAATTATATGTAACAGGTCTCATCTTTAAAGGAACCAAAGAATTTAGTGCAACATTCATTTGCTGTTGTGAAGCTAAATTTGGTACTTGGTAGGCCACATTGTGTTTCAGTATGAGTGTTTGTTCTGGCTTTCTCTTCTCTTTACAGAGGTAACTCTGTGTTGCTGGTTTGGGTGGGATGAAAACCCACCAAGCAGCTCTGAGTGATTTTTCATCAGTGATTGAGACATGGCACATAATTTTCCCCGTGATAGCTTCCTTGGATTTCTGTGTGTTCCTGGCAAAGGCTGTTCAGTGTGTCCCACAGGGTGTTGGATCCCCAGGTGCTGAACGTTTCAGCTTACCCAGTTGCTGTTGGTAGAGCGGAAGGTCTGTCCTTGCTAAACACAGCTCTCCTGCACATCGCCAGCCCTGCCCATGTGTGAGCAGAGATGGCTTTCAGGCTGCTGTGTGTCCAGCCAGGCCAGAGCCTCATTACCGAGAACGTGCAGCCACACACCAAAGAGGTGCAGAGAGTGTAACTAATTGGTGTGTGGGGATTGTAGGTCATATCTCCATGAGACACAGCAGCGGTGACAGAGAGGGATTTCATTCCAAACAATCGGCACGTTTCATCCCCGAGCTGCCACAGTGCCCCACTGACCTCTGCGTGGTGATGACCCCTGCGTGGGTATCCATGGAGGGAGGATGCTGCCCTTTGGGATCCCGCAGGAGCCAGCCCTGTCAGCTGACAGATGAGAGTGTGCAGGGTGCTGGGGCTTCTCGCTGCTGCAGGAAAGTAGGTCATGGCCAAAAGTAGCCTTGGCTGCCGTTGTGGAAGTGTGCCTGGGAGAGAGGAGTCAGCTGAGAGAAGAGCTCACACGGGTTTGCATTTGGTTTTTTTTAGCCCTTCCTTGCTGTGGAGCAGCTGGCACTACATGCTGTGAAATGTGTCTGCTTTCCAGTATTTCTGCATAAAATATTTTTAAAAGTGAATATGCAGCTCTTATTTCTGCTTAGGGGAAGTGGCAGATGCTTGTGGCCTTTTGTTTTCATTAAGAATTTAGAATTTTAATTAGATCAAGTGTTTTTAATAAACACTTTATTTTCCCTGGCTTTCTTTACTGGAGGGTGGCTGAAGCTGGGTGGTAGGTGTGTGTCAGGGAAACTCAGGTTGGAAATAGTTCTGAACTTGAGCAGTGTATGCAATATTTTTGCTCTCTTATGCATTATTAAGAAATACATGACAACAAGTACTGTAACTCATTTTAGGATTCATTCATTCCTGCTGTCTCTTCCCGTGAGGACCAGTGCCTGTTTTTGGCATAGCGGTCATTTCCATGGCAACAAACTGTGTGATGGTGCTTGGAAAGCTCTGACTTCTGATGGAGAATACATAAAAGGAAATTCACCCACACGCAAAATAATCCTGTTTTTGTGTGAAATGAAGAACTTGAGAGGAAAAAGATAATATTACATGTGTTGCCTGTTTCATGTTCTTTCATACTTTCCTGTGTAGTGTGTAGGTCTTCCACAACTCGACCTCCTGGAAGTCCTGGGGTGTGGACTCCTTTACCTACAGCTGCTCTGTGTGCAGTTGCCAGATCCTGCAGCTTGGTCTTGGGCACTGAGCAGTCCTTTGTAGCAGATCATCACCTGGTTTTGCAGTTCTGGGACTCCAGAGACTTCCTTTGACCAGACACTAAATCCCCCTCTTGCCTTGCCACCCAGCGCAGCACAGAGCTGCCCCAGAGGGTGTGAGTTGACAGCCAAGGTCACTTCTCCAACACAAGCCTGTTGGGAGGCCAGTCTGCAGCAATCACAGTTTATAGTATTCATACAGCATTCCAGAGTTCCCACCCTGGAAGAAGGCTCCAGGCAGCGCGCAGATTTCAACTCCTACTTGACAATCACCATCTTTTAATTTACTGTTGTCGTGTATGTGCTGGTCTCAGTGGGATCCACGCTGATCCAGCGTGAGCAGCTGATGCCCCATGAGTAACTGATGCTGAAAAATAACCTCTTTCCATGTTATGGGAAGATGTGACTTGAAATACCATACGACTTCCCTGGGTATGGAGTCAGAGTCCAAGGACTTGACAGCGCTTCTAATGATGCATCATACATTGACAGGTGAAACACTGCACTGCAGCTTTTGCTGCCTGGAAGGTCTGCATGGCAGCTTAGTCTGTCTTTTCTGCTAAATTTCTGTCAAGGTCTAAATTTGAATCTTCAGTCATGATAAACTGTTTCTTAGGGAACTGTTTCCATTTTTGTTTAAAGATGATCTGCTCATATGTTTTGGGTGTAGCTCAGGGCTGCCAGGAAGATAATTTAAGGACCTTCCTTCAAATTATCAGTGTTTCCAGTGGTTGTATTTCTAAAGAAACTTTTTCTGAAACATAATTTTTGGGCTGTTGCACATCATATGCACAGATGGATGCTGCTTTGTGTTAATAGTTGTTTAGGTTGAACAGATCTGTCCAGGAATAGATGTTCATTTTGGCAGCTCTACTGTTCCCCTACTTCTTCTGTGATAATTTTTTGGTATAAGAAGATAAATAAATGACTAAAACTCTGCATTCACTTAGTCATTTCAGAAGCTGCCATTGCCTTTACTCTCCTTTGTACCCTAGTAGTGGGCAGGTAACTGGAGTGTTTTGGGGGAAAGAAGAACAGCAGCACTGGTCTTCCATCACATAACTGGATATAACCTAACCTTGCCTCTTTTTTCCCTTCCCCTCTTATTCCTAGCAGCCCTCACTGCTCTTCCTGCTAATAAATTAGAGATGGTTCCCCTTCTGGCAGCACACGAGCCTGCCAGTTTGTTGAGAGCGGTTTGAGAAGAGCCTTCCTGTAAACAAACGGGTCCAGCTGTCACAATGTGTCCTCTCTGAACTAAGAACATGAGTTTTGATGGGGCACAGAAAGCCCACTGACTTAGTTCCACGTGGTTTTGTTATCAGTCTTGGCTGCAATGATTGGAGCAGCAGTGTCGGCCCCCGGCTGGCAGATCTCCACTCGGGGTTGTTTATTAAGAGCTGTCTGTCCTATAAAAACCTCCCTCATCTCTTCAGGTGCATGTTTTGAGAAGAGAACCGATTGTTTCATTTAAATGGCCCGTGCTGTGTGTGCTTGTAATGATCAGTTTGGCATTGAAACTCTCTCTGACAGTTTCTGACCGATACAGTCCAAGGGTTTGTTGTTATTTTTACAGGCCTTGGATCCTGACTCAGCCTTGAGCTCGCTGGGCTGGATTTCATCTCCAGCTGGGTGCCCCAGGGGAGCACTACCTGACCATGCCAGGGCTGTGGGCTGCCCTGTCACATCACATAGTGCCCCTGTGGAATGACTGGCATACGTGGGCCTGCCCTGCCACGTTACTGAAGGCTCACTGTTATTTTGGGGGTGTTTGCAGCTTTCATGTCTCAGGGAAGGCTGCAGGGAGGGAGCAGCCTGATCATCCAGAAATGTTTGTCAGCCGATAGTTCTTCCCTCCCTGTGTCAGAAAACCCTTCCAGAGAGAGGGCAGCAGAAAATGCCATAGAGATCCTTCTGATGAAGGTGGGAGAGCAGGAACTCGCTTAGTTTGCAGTGTCCACTCTAAAGTTGGAGATTATTCCAACCTCAGCTGCCACCTCAGTTCCCTCTTCCGTGGAATTGTTACCTGGGGATTAAGTGGCTGAAAATCTCTCCAGGGACTCCCTTCATGACCTCAAATGCTTCTCCAGAGAACTTGTGTCTCCATCTCTCTTCATTATTGCTAGTTATCATGTGGGCTCTGCTGCACAGTTCCTGACTAAAAGGAAAATTACAGTTATTTCAGAAAGGGCATCGAGCTTGATTGCCAAAATGGTTTGGTGGCTTTATGACTTTCATCAGAGGCCCCAGCTGAATTGCCCCTTCTGATCAGCAGCAATGATCTTTGCCTCTTAGCTTTCCATGCAAAGTCCCCTTCCCGTTTGTGCTGAGACAGTTGTGCAACTTGTTGAGCTTATTCCCTGTGGTTGGCACTCTGCTGTCTCAACTACAACCCTGTAAACAAATGTATCCCAGTTCTCAGGCTCTGTAACTCTTGTTTTTGTGAGCTGTCTGTGACTTAAATTCCCAGGGTTCTGATGATTCAGACAACTTGCAATATATTATTAATGAATTATGTACTATTAAAATCCTAACAGTGATGTTACAGTTTCTTTTTATTTCCATGGTTACATTCTGTTGTGATTAATCTTTTTAATGCTTCATTTTCTTTAGAAACTAGATGCCAAATCACTTATAAAGCTGAATTTTGCTAAAAACAGTGAAGGTAAGTGCAGTCATTTTCTGTGATGGTGTTTTGTTGTTTTTTGGTTTTTTTTTCCTTAATGAGTGCTTTAATAAATTCTGGTTTATCTTACTCATGGTAAAGTTACATAGTTTTTGTTCTCTATCATGGTTTTTATTTTTTGAGTAGAATAACTTCTTGTGAGTGATATGTTTACCTTTAAAGTTCAATTTCTGTTTTTCTTTACACTGGGGAGCTGTAAATTATTCAGCAATTTCACTTTACTATAGCTGCTACTGCAGCAAGCTACTGTTTACTTTAAGGAAAGAATCAGAAAAGGCCAAATTTCTGTAATGTTGTCTTATTTCTAACTTGCCTATGGCAATATTTGCTGTTCACTTGGTTTTGAACAGGTTTTTGTTTATAAAAGGGATTAGACTTAAATGAACACATGGGATTGTAGAAGCACACAAGACATCAACCTCGAGTTTTATTTCTGCAAGATAAAAAGTCTGCCATCTAAGAGAGGATGCTAGGAACAAAAGAGAAGAGTGGAGATGAATTCATCTGCTGTAGAGCAGATAAGGATTTCTTTGAAATGAGAATGGCAAAGATTAGGTGGGAATAAAATTCTGGAGTGTCTGTCTCCTTATCTTACCAAAATCCATGGACTACAAGCTTTTTCTGTAGCTGATGGATTTCTTCTGCACCTTGTGTTCCATCTGTCTCAAGAGCAAGGTGTTAAAAATTGATCAATAGTTTCTGTGGCTGAGGTTTTCGAAAAATACTGTGATATTGTACTTTCCTTCAAGAAGTCCAGTTCATAATACTGGAGTGGAATGACAACAGCCACTCAGCCTTAGGAGCCTTTTCCTTAAAAAGGTGCATTCTGTGTCCTTAACTGAGCAAGGGAAAATGCAACAAAAGAAGAAAATTAAAATGTTGCATTTCTGTCCATCGGCAAACTTTTCTTTAAATCTTAGCATGTAGGATGGTTGCTACATGTGAGGATCTTCTCTGTTCACACCTGTGTGATGTAAAACATCTTTGGGTGTTGCAGTTTCTTCCACTGAATGATCCCTCCTGAGCTGAGCACCTTCTATCCAGATCCACACGTGTGTGCCCTCAGCAGTGTTGGTTTTGCCAGAGCTGAGAATGTGGCACTTTGCTCTTTTTTATGCAGCTGGAGCGAGGCCTCACATTTTACCAGCATCTTGCTGTGTCCACCAGCTGGGCCATACCCTGAGGCCACTTCCAGAAATCCCTTTCTCAGCTTCCTCTGGAATGTCAGTCCCTGGTGACAATGGCTTTCCTGCAGCTCTGGTGGCGTGGGCAGGAACAGGCTCAGCTGTACCTTGTGCTGGGTCGGGGCTGCCTCTGGCTGCTCTGGAGGTGTTTGCCTGGTAAAGCTCTGGAGGTGTTTGCCTGGTAAAGCTCTGGAGGTGTTTGCCTGGTAAAGCTCTGGAGGTGTTTGCCTGGTAAAGCTCTGGAGGTGTTTGCCTCTCCTGTCTGCAGATGCTGTGAGCAGCCTGTTCTGGCCTCCCTGCTGCTTTTGATTTTCAAGTGGTAATTAGGAAAAAAAGAGCTGAATAGGCCCAACTTATTTCAAAAATCTCACCCAAACCCAAACAGGTCTAGCAAACTGATCAAGTATTAATAACCTTTTTCTAATTGCTTTCTGCTGAGATCATCCAGACATTTTTCTTTTTCCTCCTCCATTGCCTCCCATCAGTTTGCTTGCTGTTGACATGTTAATATTTATGCTGACCCTCCTGGGAGAATTCGCAGCTTGATTAGAGCAGAAGCTGGGTTCTTATTGAGTAACATGTTCAGCTTTAATGGCATTCTGCCTGCCACGTTTGAATACAAATGCTGCACTCCTCCTGAAAGCACACCAGCTGCTGTGAACTTTTCTGTAGGATAGAAGCTGAACTTCCATTCCTGGGAGCAGGAGTGTTACAGAGCACTGGGCATGTTACAGGGACAGGCTCATGTTATCAATAGGTCTTTGATTACAACTATAGCAGTTATATTGGGATACTTCTTAGATGTCAACCAAGCTGGACAAAGGTCTGTGTTGGGAGATTGAAGGCAATAGATTTCAAAACTGCATTTTCCTTGCTTGCTTTGTAGTTCTCTGAAGTCTAACACTTTATCTGTCACTGGAGAATCAAAATGTTGTTAAAATGCCATTAAACACACACTGAAGTTACACTTCATATTAAAAATTAATGTAAACACTCTCCACAGAGAGAAGAGAAATTAGCTATTCCAAGACAGTTGCAAGTCTTCATGTGAAATTTCAACTTTTTTCCCTTTTCTCAGGCAAGTACCACTGTCCAGTGCTATTCACTGTATTCACCAATAACTCCCATATTGTGGCCATCAAGACTACTGGAAATGTGTTTGCCTATGAGGTAGGTTCTCTGTTGCATTTCATTATTAATGTTTTATACTTGATGCATTTCATTCAAGATCACAGAATGTTTTAGAAAGGCAAATAGAATTTATTCTTATTTTACAGCCAGGGAAATTAAAGTATAAAGGGGTGAACCAACTTCAGAAATTGTTGTCCAACTTTTGCTGTCGAAATAGAAACAACCTTAGAATATGAACTAAATTATATTTTTAAAACCTTTTCTTGAAGTTAATCTGGATGCACTGGATCTTGTAGATCAAAATGAGTAGCTTTTTTATGCTCCTTGGTTGAATTAAGAGACAAATCTTCTGTTGTCTTCTTTCTGCTGTCATCAACAAAATACAAATTGACTAATTTTTACTCATATCATAATGAATAAAAAAGACTATTTTAGGGGGAGCTGGGGGAATAGCAGAGAGATTGCCTTAGTGGACACTTGAACTGCATTTGCATTTGAGTTTTGGGAACATTTATGTGAATCCAGATGGAATTTTATCTTTGTATAATCCTTACTGTAAAAGCAATGTTTATTTATTCTTCAATAGCAAATAAATCCTTCAGTTAATGAATCCATATCCAGAGGTGTAAAAAGTCTGAACACTGAAACATCTGCTTTTTGAATTCTGTTGATGGGAAGTTCTGGTGGGACTTTCAGACACTGAGAGAGGAACAAGCTGAAATTCACCATTACAGTCAAGGGAAAGGCTTTTGGAAAATTTGCTCAGATGCAGTTGAAGTGTTTTCATTCCAGCTGTGAGAGCAGTCAAGGTTAGGTTAAACTAGAAAAGTGTTCTTTCTAGAAGCACAGGGCTGTGGTTGCTGTGGTTAAAAAGGCAAGGGTGAGGTTTAGAGTGGTCTCTGTTAAACCCTGTCGATACTGCAGAACTGCTGCTCTTTTGCTCAATTTACAATACTGGCCTTCCAGTATTTACAATTTACAATACTGGCCTTCCAGTATTTACAATTTACAATCCTGGCCTTCCAGTATTTACAGTTTACAATACTGGCCTTCCTCGAGGAGCTGTGCCCAGAGGCTGTTTCCCATGTGGTACCACGTGAAGCAATAGCATTTCTTGGGTTGCCATAGCCATGGAATTAATTTAGGGACCTCTAGAGGTACTAGAGAAATATCCTCCCTGTCATCTGAGGAGGACACAGGACATTGGGATGAATAAGAGAGATTCAGGGGATTTTCGTTTGCAAATAAGAGCTTAGAAAACTGAAAGCAAGATCTTTCTTATTTTGGCAGTACTTTTATGAATAATTTGATTTAAATAATAGGCATAACTGTGGAACAGAGACTGCAAGATTCTTTTTTTTTAAAAATCATCAAGCCACACAAAACTGTCGAGTTTTGTGGGGATGAGAGACTAAAGCCTCTCGTTTGTTAAAGCACATAGTGAAAATATTGCATCTGCTGGTTGAGAGTGAGGTGAAATTGATTTCTTTGTGATTTGAACTGTAAGATTTTATTGATATCACGTATTTACTTGTAATATTTACCCACGAAAATCCGCTTTTTAATATCAGTGTCTTTTGGCTGGCTGTTAGGCAGTCGAGCAGCTGAACATAAAACCAAAGAGCTACAAGGACCTCTTGACAGATGAGCCCTTCACTCGGCAGGACATTGTGACACTGCAGGTAAACTCCTCTCTCTCTTACATGTTGTACCATCCAGCTAAATATAACCCCATATCTTTTGCAGAGGGTGAAAGGTTGCTGTTCCACTGTTCTAGCAGAAAACTAGAACAGAGTTTGATTGAACAGAGGAACTTTGCTGTATTTTCTCTGTTATCCAGGTGAGCCACAACAGTGCCATCCAACAGTCTGGAGGAGTAGTGAGGTGTCCTGCATGGTCTGTGGCATCAAAAGAAACGTGGTTTAGAATGTGAGGGATTTAAACTTTTAGGAAGTTGACGTGTTACGTTAAGACTGAAGTTGATTGTCCACCTCACTCTTTTGAAGATGAATGAAAGAGTCAAAGCTTCAGAAAAGCATTTTCTCTAGGGTGTTTCTCTAAAGGAGAGTAAAATAAGCAGCCAATCAGGGTATTTTCTCTAAATGCTTGTTCAGAATGTTCTTCTTATTAATAAATACCAATGTTGGTCATGTACTGATTTTAGGAGAATTAAAACCTAAATTAAACCAACATTATAAACTTCAGACTGTAAAAGATAGTTATTTACAGATGAGGTTTAGTATCAAAAGATCTAAAACTTTAGTTTAAAAGCAGGCTTGCATGATTTGAAAATAGGGGAAAAAGGATTCCAGGATCACTATTATAGAAATTGTGAGTTGGTATGCATCTCATGAACAGTTAATTGCCATTAACCAAGACTAATACAGTCTAATTCAAATAGAAAAATATTTTTCATTTATGTCTAAATTTAAATTAAGTGTAGCCCTTCTTCCCTACTCCCCAGTGCTTCACAGCATGTTTTTAAATATTTTTACTCTGTTCCTTTGGGCTTGTTGCTGTTCAAGCTAATGTAACAAAGTAAAATGTTTTTTAATCCAATGGAAGCAAAAAAATGTAGCTTTTATTCAGATTGAAAGCTCCCAACAGAATTTAATTTCAGTGGAACTGCATGGTTGGTAATGGATTTGGAAAAATAAAAAAGGACAACACGGGTGGCTAAAAATGTGTCTGGGCAGCAGTATGGAAAATGAAGTTATTTTGAACAAATAATAGAAATGTGCAGCCACTAAAAAAATATTTCAGTGTGTTTTATAGGGTTGGGATTGAATGTATGTATAAAGAGTGTGTTCCTGTTACCTGCCTAGCTTTGATTTTTCACAGATGCTCTAGTCCCCTAAATCTCAAAGGGCAAACAGCCAGCACTTTAGTTATTCCCTCTGTGGGTTTTTATCACTACTTTCCATCTTCATTCTGTTCAAGAAAGGGTTTTCAACAAACAGACTCAAGTGGCTTCGAGGTGTTGTAGGAGAATGAAGAGCCATTTCCTGCACTGCGCATCCCCCACTGCAAACCTGAGTGTATAACCTGACGTCTGTTCCAATGCTGCCCTAGTCTGACTGGCTCTGCTGAGGCCAGGATTCAATCTGAAGTGTCATGACGAGCCTGGGCATTAAAACTGCTGCAGTGTATGTGATACAGAAATGTGTTGTTATCTTCTGCTGGTATTTTCTTCATGTCAGTTCCTGAAAGACAGCCTGATGTCTCCTGTGCAGGCTGTCCTGCTGACAACACTGCAGGCAGCGTGGTGGCTTCACACTGCCAAGCTCTGCCACCTGTGGCTCTGTTTCTCAGCCAGAGTTCATGACTGCAATCTGCTGTGTTTCTGTGTTTCACGACAGCCCTATCCCAAATCCTGCTTCTCTTCAAAACCTTTCAGTTCTGTGTTGAAATTCATCACTTGGTTGTTTTCTCATTCCCCCATGTAAATTGAGCACTGTGGTATCCGAGAGAGCCGCAGTCAGGAGTGAGTTGGTATCACTGACCCTGCTGTTTGGCAAAAAGTGGATCTAAAGGAAGTTGCTAGAAAGGCATTCCTTGCTTTGCAAATATCAGTTGGACAGGGCTGTCTGTAATAGTCTGTTTAACAGTAGAAAGGAGCATTTCCAGGGGCTGACTCTGAATGTCCTAGGAAACAGATGAGGTACATACCTGTGTGTGGTAGTGTGGAAAATATAAATAATATATTTTTACAGATTATTTGTGTTATCACATTTTTCCTTATTGATAGATAAAGGGAATTCCTCCAGCTGCTAGCAATGTTCTTTTACCAGAATAGCAATTGACCTCAAACTTGGCTTCTCTCTCCTATAATATTAAAAAAAAAAAATTCTCTTTTCAGAGGAGACAGAATTGCATGATATTATTTTTCTAAGTGCTAAACATTATTCAAACATTAATCATAATCCTTCCTTGTTATCTTTTCTGCTGAGCACCATCTCAGCTGGTAGCTTTGAATTTAGTAATAGTTATTTGTGTTCTATTGCTATAAAGTTTACTTGTCAAAAAAGACAATTTTTTTAAATTTGAAACTAAAAAAAGCAAAATCACAACTTTAGTTGTTAATAATACTGTCTTACATCTATGATGTTCTTGTCTTTGCAAGGAATCCTCAGTGCTTCCTACACGTCCATATACAGAAATTGCTTTTTCCCCTGTTGAAATGCGAGTGTCCTGGGGCAGAGTGTGGCAGTTTTTCATCAGCATATGGTGATATTATCCAGCCATGCAGGGCAGGAGGGAACGAGTAATACCATACCCTGGTGTGCAAGATAGATTACCAGAACTGGAGTGTAGTTATTCAGGCACAAGATGCCGTGGATTCTAGTTTAATATCTTGCTGATAATGACAGAAACACAAGTGATGTTCCATATGATACCCTTTCTGGACACCAGCACTCCTAGTGTGACTGAATATTTTAGGCTGTAGCTCTTTACTGAAAGTTGGAATTTAAGGAGAAGTGGGTCTGCTCCATGTCCCTGCTGCAGGTGAAGCAGGGACAGACACGGTGTGTGCAGTCAGGCCCTGCTGTGGCAGTGGCAGCAGGCACAGAGCTCTGCTGGCAGTCTGCAGAGAGCATTCCCGAGTAGATCCGTGCTAAAAAATGCATCTTCTTTGCACTGCACAAGTGGAGGGGCAAAAAGAAGAAAAGAGTCTGGACAAATGCTAACAGGTTTGCTGCCGTTACAGTTCAAAATAAAGGCTCGTACTGTTGTGTGCTTCCATATGTCAGTTTGATTGTGTCTGTGTAACCTAATCAGCTGTGGACAAGACACGGTTCCCGACAAGCTGTTAAACACTGCTGACATTTGTGGCAGGAAGCACAGCTAATGAGCAGAGCTGAGGGTGGGTGAGCTGCACACTGTTAATTGATATTTCACTCCCCAGCTAGTCCTCTTTGCTCTTTGTGCGACAGAAGGTCAGAGCAGATTTCCTCACAATTGTGGGTGAGGGCTCTGCGAGGGCCAGCCCTGCACCCGTGGATGTGCAGGGGAGCTGCTAAGGAAGTGGGTCATGGTCGGCATGTGAAGGTGACAGTCCTGAGAATAATTAGGGATCCAGCGTGGCAGACCAAATGGTAAGAGAGGGATGAGGCCTCCAGGAAATCACACGGTCTGAAACTGCTGCCTTTAACCTGCTTTTTGGCAAGCTGTGTGTGTATGGTGCTTAAGATTAACAGAGTCTAAGCTGTTCCTCTAAGCAGGGAAAACCAGAAAATGACAGGAAAAAACAAGTGGAGTAAAACTTGAGATTAATAGTTTTCAGAGTGTAACTTTCAGGAAAACATTCAATATGAGACTTTTAATAGTCATGATAGTTAGCAACCCTTTGAAGTCTGTATCTGTGCTAGTGATTTGCTAAACAAGAGTTTATGGTTTTGTAACCTTAGTAAGAAAAACCCTGAGACTGCCAACCATGGTGATTTGAATGCACATTTTTAGACACGCTAAGACAAACAAAAGTAGGCCAAGTTACTCTTCCTGGTTCATCTTCCATTTTGGTTTTCTGCACTTACACAGAACTTCTTGAAGTCTTTGAACTCTAGCCCTTAATCTTACCAGGATTGGGAACATCACCATGAGTCTGGCCTTTCTCTGACCAGGAGCTTGAGGCTTTCATGATGTGGGTACATCCATCTGCCCATCCCTGCAGCTTCTTGTTCAGACTGCTCTGATTCTGTGCCCAGTAGCTGTCGTGGATGCAATGAGAGGAGCTTGGCAGGCTCATTATTAGTGTTTAGACAGTTTTCTTCCTGAAGTGATATGTCTAAAGACTGGGCACATTTCTAAAATTTACATGGTCCTACCTTCAAGAAATGTGTATCTCGTGTTGTAGGACTCAGTACCATCAGTAAGGAGGTGGATTGTGTCTTCTGCAGCACAGGTTGGACTGCTCAGATGTGGTTCTGCTCTTGGGGGTGGTAGAAGCAAATGGTGTCCTGTGTTTCACTTAATGTTCACTGCACTACTCTCACACTTAGCATGCTAGTTCGAATTCCCACTAATTCTAATCAAACTCCTCCTAGTGTATCATGATGCTGTATTTTAGAGGGAGGAATAAATATGTCCTGAGTGTGCTGTGGAAGCTGATACTTCACTTTCAATTTTTGAGGGTTTATCCACTGACAGAAGGAAACCTTGTGCAGAGGACCTCGGTCTCAGTTCTGGGGTTTGGAGTTGTCTCAGATCTCTTGGAAAGCAGATGGATGGCTGTGGTCTGCAGGGAGTCAGAGTGCTGGTGTCAGAGGATACAAAAATGGTTAAACGGTTAAAAAACGGCTCCGAATTTCCTATTTCGTAGGAGTTTAATTTAAAGGTTGTCTGTGTCTAATGCAAGCTCTTAAAGAGAAAAGCTGTCATGATGTCCTGATGAAGATCTGTTGGAGGGGTACAGGGGGACAGGCAGCAACAGAAAGCTATTATACAGTGGCTGGACAAGCCCAAAGGTCAACATTAGAGTGCAGAATCACACAGCTTGATTTCATAAATGTGTTTTGATTTTACTACCAACAATAAAACTAAAAATGCACTTTCTGGTGGAAGAATAACATTTCAGGGGTGAATAAAAGGCATAATTAGATCACTTAATAAGTTGTGGAGCTCCCAGCTCTGCTTGTATTACACATTACTTTTAGCACAGATGAAATTATCAGAACTTCTTATCAACAGTGGGGGTCTGAGAAGTTTTGTTAAATTTATTTGGGATAATATATAGTGTATATAATACTATTCATGTAAGGTCATAGTTCTTTGCGTAATATATTGCATTGTTTTTGTCCTGACCTTGAAACTATTCCATATTATTCTGTTATTCTGGTATTTTAGTTTGAATTGTTTTCTGTAAGATAGAATTTCCATAAATGACTGGGTGTCCTGGACTGATGTTTTGACCTTTCTGTGCTCCAGAGGAGCTTGAGGAGAAAATCTTGAAGCAATTGTAGGAAGAGGATTAAGGACTGTTTAATAATAGTGTAATGCAACCTGGATCACCAGCAGACATTCCTTGTCTCACTCTTTCTAACAAAAGGTCAGAGTTCTGCAGGAAGTTGCCTAGAGATAGTGTAAAGACTCACGGTCAGTGGTCTGTGTGTTTTTGCTGTTTTCCTCCCATGGTCACTAAATTGAGTTTTCATAAGAGCATTTTTGTTGCTTTTTTTTTTATTTTTAAACATAATTCTGTAGGCACGAGTGGAAAAAAAAAAAAACCCACAACTGTCAAAACAGTTCTTACTGCAGAGACTTGCTCTGAGGTTTATTTGTGTTTTGAAATGCATTGCCACAGTTCACAGAGCATGTGCAGATGAGGCCCAGGGCTATAAATAGAAGGAGGTGGCTGATGTGCGTTTGACCAAACCACAGAATGAAGGGAAGAATCGGGGGATTGCAGCTCCTTGTTCGTTCTTCTCACCAGGACAGGGTAGACTCTTTAGTTCTGTTAGTAACTCCTGCAGGCAATACCTGTGCAATCCTGTGTTTCCAACTGCATCCAGACCCCAAGGACTCAGTGTGAACAGGCTCATTGCTGATGCTGGGTGGGCTTGATGGCTTTGTGGTTTTTTCATCTTTCTGTGGTTTGGGGAGTATGGAAGTTGTTCTGTCTCCCCCTGTTCTTCTCTTATGGTGGTGTCTGCCCTTCAGAATAGTCTGCTGCATGCAATTGGTGCCCACCAAGCTCTCTGATTTTAGTTTTTTCAATTATTATTTTTAGGATCCAACAAACCTGGATAAGTTCAACGTCTCGAACTTCTTTCATGTTAAGAACAACATAAAAGTAGTGGATCCAGGTAAGGGTGAAATGAAGGTAGGCTGAGAAAACCCCAACCAAATGTGGAACTGCCTGTTTTCTGGATGGACATCCCTCAGTGGCTGGCACTTGGAAGGCTTCTTGGAAACACGAAGAGCTTGTGGAATCTGTCCCTTTCACGTCAAAAAGTGTAAACACATTTTGAAGCACAGACATGGTTCTCTGAGAAATCATTAACTGTCTCTATGGGGAGCTGTGCAAACACAGAGAGCTTTCCATATCCTGTCAGAGTAAGTAGGTACGTGAGAGAAGTGAGAAGGCCTGTTAGCCTCGTCCCAGAGCCAAGACAAGGAAACCTTCATCTTCTCACTCCTTCATATTTATCAATTCATATTTATCAACTCATATCATTCATACTGCCCATCCCTCTGCCTCGAGAACAGTGGGCATCTTCCAAGTAAGATTTTTCTCAAATAATCCCAAAATTATGGTTTTGGTAAAAAATAAAATGCTTTTATTCTGGATATCTTAGACATTTGATTCTCGTTTATTTTGTGATTTTTTGATAGCTAAATGCTTAGTAATATCTG
Source organism: Empidonax traillii (assembly GCF_003031625.1). Taxonomy (NCBI): domain Eukaryota; kingdom Metazoa; phylum Chordata; class Aves; order Passeriformes; family Tyrannidae; genus Empidonax; species Empidonax traillii. The sequence goes on from NW_020955554.1 coordinate 1,945,899, forward strand.
CTAATATTAAACTGCTAAAGGAAAAAAAAATCTCTCCTTTGCCCTTGTGGGTTCCTATAGACCTGTTTCTAATGAGGTCTGATTGCTAATTCTAAGCAAGGTGTGTTTCTCTGTGTCTTATTCTCATATCTAGTTTTTGGTTGGTTTTTTGTTTTCTTATATACTGTTCTGCAGCAAGCATCTCTTTCTGTTTACCTGCTCGGGATAAGTGGGTATTATCTCAGAAATGGCATATATAATATCTAGCAAACAGTAGGCATATCAAGAGAGAGAACAAGTGAAACTTTTAAAAATTAAAAACATTACATTAAAAACTAAATAAATCAAATTCTACGTTTCAGTCCAGCAGCCTCCTGCCCCAGTATCAGATGAAAGATCTGATCCTGGGATTTTTGCATCATAGGCCTGGCCATTCAGTGAGGAGATGAAGGACAGAAGTTTATATCCAACTGTATTTTGCCTTTATTGTTCTATAAAAATTTTACAAGACTTGGATGGACTTAAGTGATTTCTAGTGGTTTCAAGTAAATTTTTACAGTAGTTGGATTAATTTTTTTTCTTTTTGTGTACATATTGGCATTTATTGTGCTGTATTTCAAGTTACAGTGTCATAAGTGATATGCATTGCTATTTGTCACTGTCTGCAGTAATAAATATAGTAATGAGACCTTTTGATTAAAAAAAAAAAAAAAACAACCTGGCAGATTTTTGTGTGATTAGATATGTAATAAACTGAAGGAGAACAAAATACATTGTTTCTTTTAACTCTGAAGTGATTTAACTTTGTCTTACCTAGATGAAGAAAAAGCAAAATTAGATCCATCTTACTATTTGAAAAACACAAACACAGAGACCCGAGAGACTTTGCTGGAGCTTTACAAGGAATTCAAAGGCGATGATATTTTAGCAGCTACCATGAAGGCTCCTGAAAAGAAGAAGGTGGATAAGCTGAATGCAGTAAGTTGATTAATTGCAGTTTGGCACTGACTGACCTCTTCAAGAGTGGTGCTAGGTGTTTTGCAGCTTAGAGGCTGTATTGCAGCACAACCAGGCACTGCCCCTTCTGCTTTCTGTCACATGGGAATTTGTCACAGATGAAAAGATGAGAATCGTAGTGGGATTCCTCAGAAAAGCATTGTATGTGTCAGTGAGTTTCTGTTTGTTAAATCATTGTAAATGAACCCACACATTTGAGAACTGGAGCACAGTAAGAAGGAAGAGTCCTTATGATGTGGTTATGATGTGTATGTTGGCAGAACCTTTTTCCCAGGTTGTAATCTCTCGCTTTGAATTTGTTTATCATTGCTTCCTGCAGTTATTGGCAGAGGGAGCACACCTTAAGGGCAGTGCAAGTGAATCATTTCTGGTGTAGGCAAATATATAAATCATCTACAGCTGCTTCTCCCTTTTTTTTTTTTGCTGGAATGCAGGATTTTAGTGAAATATTTTAAAGGATGTTCTTCCAGGTGCATGTTACTGGGTGTTCATGGTTCTCAAGAGAAATAATTCATCTGCATCTAGATTTCTTCATCAAAGGCTGTTTGTAAACCACGACAGCAAGACAGAGTATTCTTCTGCCCTTTAAATAATTCTGGGATGTGTGTGCCTGCTTGCTTTGATTGCACCTACATGGAAACGAATAGCAATGAAAACACAGCTCTTAGTGAGGAGGCTTAGGGACGGATTAGGGAATAGATGTGACCGAGAAGGAAAATCACATTTGCTTCTTTCTCGGGGCACTGTTGTGTTGTAATTAAAAAACCACAGGGAGAAAAAAAGGAGGGGAGGGACAATGGTGAGCTTTCACATGCTGGATCGTCAGCTAATGAGGTGGATGGGCATGGCTGTAAACTCACCTAGGGTGCAGGGAAACCTTAGGGAATGAGCCTTGGCCTGGCCTGGATTCTTTCCAAGCATCGCTGCAAAGCTGCTGAATCCGTCACTGGGGTTATTAGATCTTTGTCATTTACTCCAAAATCCATGTGTGACGTTCACATTTCCTTTCTGCAGGAGAATTACAGAGCTCGGAATGGACACTGGGAGCCGTGGGACAGAGCCTCTGCACGCAGAGGGGGGGCTTTGCTCTGCCCCACGGTGTCTCTGGGGTTCACTGCTTTCCTTCCCCTTACTCAGCAGCACTGGAGACTTTTAAAGATGTCTCACCAGCAGTGCTCCTTTCCTGTCTCCACCTGTGGACATACAAATAAATTCTCATCATAGAATCTTTGCATAGTGATGTATTAAACTGTAGTGGAAACATTAAGCCCCTTTGGCTCAGCTCATGAGCAGCCTTAACTAGAGTTTCATCAGAGCAAATGTTGTGGGTAGCAGATGGAGAATTATTGCTGCACTGGATATTTGTTTCTTTCAGGAGGAGCTGGAGCAGAAAGTCTGCCTTCAGAAGGATGACATTTTTGTGTTTCTAGTGCTTATATAGTATCTTTAGGAGATAAATTCTAAGATCTAATGCCTTTTTCATATGCTTTTTCCTCTGCAAACAGGCTCACTATTCCACTGGAGCTGTAAGTGCTTCCTTCACCTCCACTGCAATGGTACCTGAAACCACTCACGAAGCAGGTACCAGAGCTACCTACTTATAAACTGTTTATTGCTTTCCATTTTAAAGTGTTCTCCTTAGCAGGAGCTCCATTTATTAGGACTGAAGGAATGCATTGACAGTTGGTCAGTACTGATGCCATGGAAATGTATTCCTGAAGCAGATACAGACTCACTCTCCAGTGAGGTCATTCTGAAAATAATGGAGCAGTTATGGATTAGCTTTGGCTTTGAATGGCAGTTACTTATGTTGAATGGAAATTAATGTGACATTTTTTATGCTCAGGGACCACAAAGTGAGATATTCCCATTCCCTTAGGTAAGTTAGGAATGAAGGATAATCTTTCCTCAAATAGCATGCGAAGTCTTGCCCACCTTTTTGGCCTACCTGAGTATTGGTTAGAATGACAACAAATTTTGTGGTGATAACTTTTGATTTACTGCATTTCCAGGTAACCTGAAAATGCATTTTAGTACAATAAAGTTTTCCTTTTATTCTCCAACCTAAACAAAAATGTATAAAATTTATTTAATTTGGATATTGATTAAATAGCTGACTGATTAGTATTTCTAGTTAAAAAGAGAGGTCTGGGTTTGGCACTAAAATTGAGACATCACATACTTAGGCAAAGATTGAATACATTGCTAAAACTCTGTTTCCCAAATTCAGTTCCTTTACTTGGTGTATTACAGTGATTTGCAGGTGACTCTTTAAATATTGAAAATATCTGACTAACTGGACATTTTGACAAGATGGAAATGGAAACATCCTAGATTTATCCTTTGGTTTGACTTTCCAGAAATGTCCAGTAACAGCTTCATTTGCTTTCAGAACTGGGTAGGTCTCCGTATGTCAGCAGTTTGTGGTTGACTGATGACTACCTGCTTGGCTTCCAAGACTGACAAGAAACAATTTGGTTTCAAAGTAAAGTTTGTGGTTGGTAGACATTACTTCAAAATTATAGTTTGTAATACTGAATGCTTCTCTGATTTAAAATATAGATTAGATTGTTGGTTCTCAAGGAGTTGGGGATTTTCTATAATGGAAAGTGTTTTGCACAGAGATTAATATGAGGTTATTGTAGATAAATTGCAGGGTACAATCCCTGAAGACCCAGTACCCGGGGGAAGAGTTCAGACAGGGGAATCTGTGAATTGTTTTCTGATGATTTCTAAAGATCAGTGAGTAAGCTTCCAGAGAGCTGATTGTTTGTCTTTCCCTTTGATGCAGCGGCTATCGAAGATGATGTTGTGAGATACCAGTACGTGAAGAAGAAGGGATATGTGCGACTTCACACTAATAAAGGAGACCTAAACTTGGAGCTGCACTGTGACATGGTACTGTGCCCCTTCAGATGTATCTCTGTAGATAAGAAACAGAGTTGGAGCTGGCAATGGAAATGTCCAAGAAAGGAATAGTGTGTAGATAAAGATAAATAACCAGCTTTCAGTGATTTTAGTGTATTTTCATCGTGCTCAAAACTCCATTTGTTAAATCTAGGTATTATTTTGTGTATAATACTACTTTATGTATAAATGTTCTCTGTAAGTAGTCCCATCATTTTAATCGACTACTTACAGCATACCAAGGTACATGTTTAGAGCTGCAAAGGGACAGGCTTAGTGACACAAACAGTGACAAAGAGGGAAGAAAAGACAAGTCAGAGCACAGAGAAGAGAGAATAATCCAAGGTTACACAGCAGATTACTGACAGAGGCAGGAAAAGAACCTCAGTGAAACCAAGAGCAGTCTGTCAGCCTGAGTATATGTAGTTAAGATCCCCAGAAATGGTTAGATTTGTTTTTAAAGCCTAAGCTTTACAGAACAGACCTAAATGAAAACCTTTGAATATGTTTTTTACTTCCTGCTGTCTCAGTTTTAAAAGTTCAAGTTTTCAAACATCTTCCATTTGCCATTAGGAGAAGTTAATTTTAAAAAGCAACAGACGAGTTTTTTTATAGTCTGTGCAGTCTGATTCTGGGGGAAATCTGTGGTTCTTAAAATAATAAACATGGCAAGACTTATGATAGATGGGTGAGATATGGCGACACTGATGTCTCAGACGTCACTGCTCGCTAGTGTGTTTGCTTATTTATTTGTACAGCCACATCTATAAAAGGAAAAAAAAATTCAACGTAAAAAGCCCAAACCTTCCATTGTTTGCTGAGATTTTTGACTCAGGAGATTATAGCCCTGAAGGTAGATGATTTAGAGAGCTGAAGGATGTGAATAGGGGTTTAGATGGTAAAATTTCTGCTTGCTGTGAACCTCTCAGGGTTTCCAAGTAAGTGGTGCGGGTTAGGAGCTGGGGTGCCTGGTGTGAAATCCAGAGGTGTACTGGGAGAATGCGTCCATTTTTGTCTGTGAGAAAGAAAAAGGAGCAAACAGCATAAGCCTTCCAGCTTTCCCTGCTCTTCCTTTCTCTCACACGAGTAAGGCACAAGAAGTGGGTAAACATCTCAAGCTGAAACATGGAAACAGTGTGAGAATCTACACAGCAGCCTCTGGTGCCAGTAATCCTGGAGGTCACTGTCGCCCCTACAGGTGTTTTCCATGCTCTGAAATAGTGACAGTGTAATAAGGCAAGAAGCAGAGGATGTTAGTACAGCAATATTTAGGGGAAGCAGCAGAATGAGCAGATTGCACTGAATCATTTGTTTTGCCATATGTTCCCAAACTGGCTCAAACAGCCTGACTGCAGCTATTCTTATCAGTGGGGGCTTGGGGGCCCCCACATATGTCACATATGTGACCAGTGCCACTCGGTCCTGAGGACCCAGTCTCAGTTGCTCATTATAAGCTTCCTGTGTGATATCCACTGTGCTCCTTTTTTTTTTTTCAGATGAACTCTTGTTCATCTCCCTGTCACACACAAGGCTTGCTCATGTACACATTGGAGGTGTGTGCTGTTTTACACAACCAGACGTGCTTGAACACTGGCCTCCCGCCATGTGTTCCTTTTGTGGTGATTAAATCGGGGGGAATTCAGCAGACCTTTGGCGCTGCAGAGGGGAGAAAGATATATATTTAGAATAAATAGGAAAAGCTTGCTGCTTTAGGGAGGTTTTCACAACATCCACTTTAGGTCATCATCCTAAGTCTATGAAATCAGTCCTTTCCGGGAGGCACTTGTTTTTCTCCCTTTACTATATAAGGAGTTTGTGCTTCTAACTTTGGTTTTCCTGCATCACACTGAGGTCAGACACCTAAGGTCACTCAGTGCAGACAGAACAAACATCTGTCACAAACATACACAGACCAGCTACGATGATCTATTGAGACTGCAAAGACATAGAAAATGGAGAAGTGCCAAAAGCTGAGCATTGTTAAACACATCGAGTTCACCCTGCCTGTGAACATGCATGGAAATAGTCCTAATCACATGCCAAGTGTTTATCAGCTCTTCTGGATTATCCAGTGCAGGCTGAACCAGTCCTGGGAGCTGCTTAGAGCTGTGTAGTTAGGTGGTTTATATACAGAATTTGGTTTTCTTACAGAAGTGTAGAATGTGGGTAAGGTCCTTGAATACAGTCAGGGGGAGCTGAGCTGTAACATAATGCTCCCCAAATTAATGTGCACTGGCTTTTTCCTCTGATTGCTGAGGGATATCCTGTGCTCTGATTATTGTGGAAGCCACCCCAGCAGTGATCATATTTGCACAGTACTGCAAATAAATGATTGTGAAATGCCTAAGGAAGCTTGAGGGGGAGGTTGCTATATAAATATGGCAGATAAATACTGTGTCCAGTATATACTGTGCAGCATTTGAATTGCATTTTAAAATAGTCTTATGGGTTAGATTTCAGTATATAATTTGAGGTGAAGGCTCCTCACTAGAACAGAGAGCAGCAAGTGACATATTTGCTGTCTAAGAGTGTATGTCTACTGGATCTCCAATTGTATATTCATGCCCCTGGGCTGTATTGAAGCAAAATATTCCTGCAGTTGTGCTCTCAGCAATCTGCACTGCTTCTACCCAGTAACTCCTGCCTTCAGCACCCTTCTTGGGTTCTCACTCCCTCTCCCTTCACAGCTGTGTTGTCTCCTTGCTTTCCCATTTTTTGTGAGCTATCTGGCAGTGTGGATTGTTTGGAGTTCAGTCCATATGTACACATGGAAGCTTTTGTTTAAAAATAAATGTAGGATTCCTCATATACAAGTACTTTAAGGTGTCAGTCAATAAGATTGATAGTGATGAAATTCTTCTTAGCACCAAAAACCTAATCAGGGAATGTTTTATATTGATCCGGGGGAGAAAATCAGTGTTGCAGTGTGATTGAAGTCATCAGTTACTTTGTGACATGATTCAGAAGGAGTCTGGAACAGGGCTAGAATCCAGATATTTTCAGTCTTTGAAATCACTAGTTCAGAGCACCAGAAAACTTCACTTATGTTCCAGGAAGATGATGTGTGGTTGAAGTCACTGTCCTGAAAAAAGGCAATTAAAAGACTGTGGAAGATAAGCTGGATTTTTTTCCACCCTTTTGAATCTGTGCCTCAGATGAGCAGAGACACACTCCTGTTCTCTCCTTGCATCGGAGCAGTGTGCCTACTGCTCTTTTTTGCCATTTGTTTTTCTCCCAGTCTTCTTACTGAGATACAGCATGTTCCTCCTGATGGGCACTAATCAGGTGGCCGTTTGCAGGGATGCTTTCCAGGAAGCTGAGTTCAGCTGTGCATAAGCAACATTTGTTGTATATACTAATGGGATACAAATTTACAAAAATTCTACTTACCAGAAGTAATTCTGGCAAGTACAGAAGATTTAAGAAGTGTTATCCTTTCGGTTCTAGTTTACTCTTTGCCAAATAAATTATGAAGAAATAACTGATGAAAGGCAATGAATTTCACCGGATTTCTTGTATTTTATTTACTGTGATTTTTCTAGTCTCCTCAAGTTGTTTTAGCTTCTTTAATCAGGAACAGCCATATATTGTCCATGTGTATTCTGCTGTATTAGTCACTACAGTGATGCAGTTATACCTTGAAGATGCTGGAGCAGCCATTTTTAAATATATATATATATATGTATAAATATATAAATATAACCCTCGAGAAGGCCCTGTCAAAATTATGAACCCTTGGTTTGGTGTTCTGTCTCCCTTCTCTCCTTTGTGAGTTCCCCTCATACAGGTGGTCCCTCTGGGGTAATGACGTGGTGGTTTAGCACATGCTAACAGTGGTAATTCAATACTAACCCATAACTGCCACAGCAGTTCTTGTAAATTCACCTGTCTCTCTCACTTTAAGGTCTAAGGGCAAGTTGACATAATAAAGAAGAATGTGAGATGGATTTCAAAGCTCTATCCAGCACTCCACAAATGCTTTTTGAGGTTTTAGGACCTGGCAAACTCTGCTTAAAGATGATGTCTTGGCATAGCTGCCTGAAGAAGCCGTTGCTCGACACACGTTGATGTTTTAATCTCTCGAGGCCCTTTGGCCTGTTAAACGTGCCTGCACTGTGGGGCTGCTGCCCTGGGCTGTCTCTGCATGGCAGCCTTTGGCATTGGACAATTGGTGGGAAGGCATTTTGTACATTTGGACCCTTTCTGCCTTCCCAGCTGCCCTGACGAGCTGGATTTTGGAAGGGAGTTGATTGTTATTGGGTTGTGCCGCTTGATTTTTGACGTGTGCAGGCATGAGGTGCAGGCGTCCCGTACCAGCTGTGTCTGCCACTCAGTGATCCTGAACCTGAGGATGAAGCAGATGGAGTTACACAGCTCCTGCTCTTCATCTTTCCCTGACATGTTCCTTATTTTTACCTTGGCTGCTCTGATGGGAGCAGGGTGACCTTGGGAGGCTGATGGCTACCAGAGCTTTCCTGTCTGGCATGGAAGTTGTTACAGGTGGGATTTATGTGGTGGGTTGCAGGCTGATGAAATGCCAGGGAATGCCATGGGACCTGCAGTATCCCAAGTTTTACAGCTGCTGGAGGTTGCTCAGGCAATCAGAGTTGCATCCTTGTTTAGGCTGTGCCTACCAGTGCTATGTCCTGCTTGCCAGCCCCGTCCTCAGCAGCACCCAGCCCTGCACTGCTGGCTGACAGGCTCCTCAACCCTTATGTGATGACAAATTGGAGAGGGGTGGGAAGAGGATTGTTTTCTTTTCTACCACTGCAATAAATATAAGTTAGAGGAAAAGTAATAACTGCAGCTAGAGATGCTGACTCTGCCTCTGGAAAACTAGTAGATAAAAATGACAGATAAGTTGAGTGAATTAGGTGCCTTATTTCACTTGAATTGTGCCTGCTAAACTAATCGATTGTCCCTGTGTTTGCAAAAAAGTGAGAAGTAAAACTGAAGTGTGTCATCTTTTTACTGGCATCTTGTCTAAGCTGAGCATCTTGCTTAGATGTTGGAAAAGTTTTTGGTAGCATCATGAATGTCTGTGCAAGAAATGCCTTTCAAAAGTGAAATTTAGCTATCTGCTGAAGTCTTTGCTAAATAGCTGATTAAATTACAGTGGATTTCTGTGTAATGAGAATGCATTTATTCTGCTCTTTGCTCTAAGCAAACTTTGGGGCTTTGAGGTATCAAAATAGGCAGATGTTTGCTGTCGAGTCAGTAATCTATTACCTGAGGCATAGTTTGCTTGTTCTGATTCTTTTTTATTCCCAGAAAGTGGCTGGCCAAGTGTTTTACCCCGCAGTGGGCTGGTGCTGTCATCTGTGCAGTGCTCAGTCCCTGAGCTGTGCCCTGCTGATCCCAGAGTGGCCTGAGTGGGTTTCTGCCGGTGGAGCCAGGCTGAGGATGGGCCCCTTCCCTGAACTGTGGCTTTGTTCAGCTGAACCCCCGTGAGCAGCCGTTGTTTGGCACCGTGACCTGTCCCCAGCTGGGCCCTCTGGCACACAGGAGAGCTGTTAGCAGGAAAGGAGAGCTGCCAGGGAGTGATGTTTGGGTCTGTAGTAAACATTTTTCCTGCAGGAAATGTCGTGGGCTTCCCACAGTGAAATTCTTCCTGTGCTTCTACACTGGGCTTTGTGGAGCTTTTGGTTTTCTTGTCCCTCTTGCTCTGGAACAACAGGGATGTGCTCCTAGTCCGTCGGTGCCCGGTGAAGCAGGGTGCTTTAAATGGCTTTCCAGAACAGCACTGCACAGTGAAATGCTCTAGAAACATTTACATGTCCAGCTTCTTTCCAGACTTGGAGGAGGGAACAAACACTTGCACCTGATAGATGGTGATTCCTGAAACTGCTCTATTACAGTTGGCTCTGACTGTGCTCTAAATAAAGCCAAGCTTTTATTGCTGAGCTCTCTTCTGTGTGGTTGGTAGGCTATGAGGACTACAGATTGAAAGGGATGGGGAGAACCGAGTTTAAACCTTACCAAATCACCTATTTATAGGTTCATACAGTAAAAGAGTTGCTGAATGAACAATTACAAGAGTGAAAATGCTCTATATGTGTATAAAAAAAGGGACATAAACGGATTAAAGCTAAACAAAATCTACCTTGCGTTTTAAAGAGGATCTGTGTTTAAAAAATTGAAGGCTTTGTTTGAAACCTTAGAAATTTCCATCACTAATTCATGCCTCTTAGTAGCAGGATTCTGGCATTTGTGTGATAAGATGAAGGCTGTAGAATGCCATTTTAATTTGTGAGGAATGAGCTTTTCATTATTTCTGCTTTGAAACATAGGGTTAATGAGCATGTAGCAAGGCTCTGTAGTTTAGTGCCATTACTACAGTTCATCCAATTTAGAGGGAGAAAAAGAAATAAAAGAGAAGTGGAATTAGCACAGGAAAATTATACAGATGTGCGAATGACAGCTGCTGAATGCTTAGTGTGAAATTTCCCTTCAAGGTTCATGCACATCCTCAAGGGATGAAGCATTTTGAAATGATTAGCTCTTCACAAAGAGCAAAGCCTTCTTCCTTGCAGTCATGGCAACAACTCAGGAGCTCCCCTCTTTTCCCATCTCCTGTACCTTGGCAACAGGAATGCTGCAGATTTTTAATCTGCTCCTGTTGGCTCTTCGGCTGCCCAGTACAGATTCTGAGTGAGGGTGACTTACAGATGTAACCCACTGTTGCTAATGAGAAAGGAGAGCTGCAGAGGGGGAAATCAGCTGGGGACATGGCTTGCTCTCACCCCTCAGGTCTTGGGATGCTGCAGGAGAAATGAATTTTGTCTGGTTTGGAACCACCCTTGCTGGCAAAATGGAAACCGAAATTGGCTTGGTTAAGAACTAAAAGTGGAACAAGACAAAATCTGCGTTTATCCTAGAAATCTGTAGTAAGCAGTCAGGGGGTTTTCTGTTTTGCTTTGGTTTTCTAAATTGTACATTCCTTTCTTCAGTGTTTTCCCTGTGTCCATGATCTCACAGTCTCCTGTCAGTTATGTTTGCATGGTCATTCTTAGAAGGAATCTCTCTCTAACTCTGAAATTTGTCTGGACCTAGTAACTGGTAGAATGGTGGTGTTTCCATGTGGAGTTACCTGCCAAGTGTGTTGGCTAAATGGAGGCTTAAAACCTACTTAGAAAACCTTTGGCTGTGGCCCCATTAAATATACATATCTGTGAACCAAGCAAAGCATTCGTGGCATCTTCTGGGATAAGTGCTCTTCTGGATTCCTGTCTCCAGCCATTTATTAAAGTTTTACTGCTTGTCTTGGGTGTGAATTTTCAACAGTTGAAAGACAGTTATCTGGCATCTACAAAATAAATAGGGAGCATGGTTGGAGCAGGAGACTCATTTTTTGTTTGAATAAGGGTTTTTTTTCTTATTATTTGTCATTTGGAGGGAGAAGTGTCTTTAAGCTGAAGGACATCATACAGAGACGTTGTGTTCATGGTCCCAACTTGACCTGAGAAAAGGAGGGTTTCTCAGGGCTATCCTAGCAAGCTCTTTGGTCAGAAAGGCCTTCCAGAATTTTTTAATTTGTCTTGTTAAGACTACGACTGCATACTCCTGAGAAGATATTGCAGTAGATTTAAAATATGTTCTTCTGTCAGTGGATTTCAGATCAGGTTGACAAGGTGGCGTTTTTCCCTTGACTTTCTTACATATAAGTCTAAGTCACAGTCAGCAGACTAAGATAATTTCAGCTGTTTCCTGCTCAGTGTAGAAGGAATAGAGAGGAAGTTGGCTGTTACTGGTGAGGTCAGCCACAATTAAAAGGATAGCTTGGAGCACGTAGTCAGTAAAGAGGCAACAAGAACCCACCTTGCCTCCTGCATTTCGGGGTGCCTGGACCATCCCCTCCTTCAGATATGGTGCAAGGCCAGTGGTGTGGAGGAAGTTTCTGAAGAAGCAGACAGCTTTCTACTGGGAGTGTGATATCTTCCCCAAGATCTTACACTCAAATAACAAAACCAGCTTTGTTTATATATATTTGTCATCAGTCTTTGGAACAAAGACTTCAAAGACTGGCCTTGTTTATGTGGTCAGTGCAGAACCTTCATTACTGAGGATCTGCACCTTCCCCATAAACTCAGACCTTTTTCTCCTGCTTTGGACAGGACACTGCTTTGAAAAATCCCGAAATATGCTTGGCAGTGTGAGATTTGGCAAGAACATTAATTGCTGTGAATAAATCAGATAATCTGAGCCAGATATTCTGTACTGCATGACTGAAACTGGGGTTTACTACTGATTGAATGCATACCTATTTATTTGTGTCTACTAAAAAACCTTATGAAAGGTAATGGTAATGTTGCTAAGGAGCTGCTTACCTGCCAGATTTATCTGTATGATGCACGAGGTGACCATGGGAACCAATTTGGTGGCAATTATTGAAAGAAAACCTTGCAGTGAAATGATTATTCCATGTATACTAAATGTTTCTGCAGTTACATTTGAAAATCTTGTTTGTGGGAAAGGGTGTAATAGCTAGAAATCCATTTAGAGAGAAGGGTCAGCATAGGTCCTGCATAAAAAATACATTACTAGAGCTAGTTTTTTTGATGTATATTTTACAAATTGTGTTTTGAAAATAAATAGGAAATCTGTATTGGCTTATCAACTTTGTGCAAATTTAAAATGGTTTGCTGTGTATTCCTTGGGGGCTCAGCCTTTTGCCTGATTTCATTTTTTGTAAAAAATTAATTACAAGTTGCTGTATTCCCTCCAGAGAACTTATTAACTCTGTCTCTCTCTCTGAAGAGTGCTTGGCTCTCCTGAGATAAAGTGCCTTAGGCTAAAAGCTGCTGATTCCATTTCTGATTCGTGAAGGATTTTTTTTTACCTTATTTTTACCCTTACTGACACTTTCACAAGTGGTAACTAATGGCACTACACTGGGATCAAAGCTGTTACCATCTTGTCTGATAAAGGAAGCGTGTGCTGCACAGGTGGTTCTTCAGGGCTTGAACTTTACTGGAAAGGTTAAGTACAAAGATTATTTTAAAGCATATATGTTGAGTTCAAAGGAAAGATTTTCAGATTTACTATAAACATTGCAACTGTTGGAAATCTCATGTTGCTTGATATTTTTAATTGCATATAGTTACTTCAAAGTTGCCCTCAGGATGCCACCAAAATGCACGTCCTGGTGGCATTCTACCATAAAGCCATTATGGTACTGTTACCACTCAACTCAGGAGTGAACTGTGCAGGAAATCTGAAAGAATGGCTGGTGTAAGATTGCTTAGAATTTGCTTCCTTTCTCACTTCTGGCCCAGCTGACATCTGTCATCTGTATCTGTGTAGTATAATTAAGAAGGAATCGTTATAGTGAATTTATAACGGTAGGTAGAGTTTGTAGAGACATTTCAGTGCAGATAAAGAGGGCTGAGAATGATTGTGTTTCAGATGAGAAAATACAGAGAACTGAAGTTCTCTAGGGTTCCAGATGAATACTTCTATGGATTGCCTTATCAAGAGATAGAGATTATTTCATCCTGAAATGATTGTAATCAGGCTGGCCTTGGTTTTTTTGCTCTGAAGTCACTTCAGGTTGTGTGGCTCAGTCTCAGTGTGTCTGGGCAGCTCTCAGAGCAGCAGTGATGTCACACCATGCAGAGTGAATCAGTGTCTTTCACCAAGAAAAGGCTTGTGTGTTCATTTACAGCCATGCTGGGGCTTCACTTGCCTGCACGTACAACAGTGAGGGTATTTTTAGGGCCTGTAACAAATAAGTGAGATGTATTCTTCTGTAAAACTGGAATAGATGTATGCACATCATCCACAGTGGGGCTGGAAAACATGTCCAAGTATAGAAAACCGACTGTTTCTCTCCTTATATTTGTACATCTGAAGGTGTTTTAGGATTGTGGAGAAGAGAATTCATACAATTGCAGTGGAAGGATAATTAGGTAGACAGTACAGTTTTTCAGAACGTACTGTTTGAATGCCATGGCTCACAAATTCAAATAAATAACTTTAATTTGCACTGTAAAAGTGAATTAGAAGTTGGCAATATGATTAGCATAATTTTTTTTTAATTAGAGTTTCGAAAACAAGTTGTCTTTTTTAATTTTCTTGTGTTCCAGTGATTTGAGTCGGTCCCATTTTTACTTCCAAGTGGTGAAGAGGACCAAGTGCTTCCCTCCCAGTTAGCTTCAGTATGCTCTCAGTGGAGCAGAGAAGTGAGGTTCTTTCTTACTCTGGGAAATGAGCATTTTTCAGTGCTAGCAATCCCCCTTTGGAACACAACTGTGATACACTGCTGGAATTAAGTTACCTGAAGGTCTCTGAGTTTACCTGCTTTCACCATCATGATGTCAACTGGGAGCTCCAGTTATCTGAGTTACTATTCAACACTTCTTTGTGCTAATTGGAAGGTCTGGGTTTAATTTATTTAACACAGTGTGTGTCTCTCCAGTGTACTTTAAAGAGCATATATTATAGAGGTTTTCTGTAGACAGATTCTGTCCTCTTCAAGTCCTGCGTGATTGTTTCTTTGTAAGGCACGAATGAAAAGTGATTCTTGTAAACAGTATAGTGACCAGTTGATTGTCTAAAGGTCTTGCTTAACTGAAACCTCCTTTTGTCTTTCAGACACCCCGAACATGTGAAAATTTTATCAAATTGTGCAAGAAGAACTATTATGATGGAACAATTTTTCACCGATCAATTCGGAATTTTGTGGTGAGTATTGAAAAAATCCTGTCTAATATACAACATGTGATGTTCTCCAAAGATGTATTTAGCTTTTTTCAGCTTTAGGTTCTTCCACACTTGAAATAGATGTGTATTAAATGTACCATGAGAACTAGAGGTGTCCTATGTTAGTAGTACTTTGGTCTTCTTAACAATTGTCTCTGACTGGTGTTGTCCCTTGGAGCATCCCTGCATTGCTTTTGCTGGCCTTCCAAACGAAGCCTTTGGGAGGCATTGCCTTGGCAAGGCTCTTGTTATCTCCCCCAAGCTGTGGGTGGGTTGTTAGTGAACAGAAGGAGAGAAAGAGAGAGGGAAATGCTAATTTGGATAAGTAATACTGGGACCTGTTGAAATCCCATTCAGATGAAAGTTTGGAAAGCAGCTGAATTCCTGTTTCGGGTTGTGGTACTTGGATACTGTCAGGTCATCTGTTCCTGACTGCTCCAGGACTGGGTGCTCAGGTTTTCTTTGTCAAGGAATTAAAGAGCACCTTGTCTTCCAGAACATTGTCTTTGGTAATGGAAGATCTCTGTTCACACAGTTACAGTCCAGGCAGTTTAGGATAGAGTAGCTGCCCTGTATCTTCCTTTCGGAAGAATTAACAACTTGATCCTGAAGGCAGAGCACATCTTTCAGGGAACATCACTGGATGTTACATTCCATCCTGTCATCCTACAAACAGCTTTTTTTCTTTTGACAGGACTGTATATCTCAGCTCATAGTTAAACTCACAGCTAAAGTTGTGCTTGTGTGTTACTAGTGTGAAACTGGTCATGTCCTGCTCCCTCCACTGCCCTTAGAATATGGAATATTATTTTTGTAGATCCTGCATGTACAGTGGTTAATGCATGTGATAAATTGTGTTGCTGAAAGATTGGTTTCACGTGTTTCTGCTGCAGATAGTGAGGGGGATACAGGGAAATACAGATTCAGATAAAAAAAATATTCCATATTCTCTCATTTCTTGCCTTCCCTCATGTAGAGGGTTGGTGGCAAAATGTAAAGCCTTTTCGGTTCCAAAAGCAGTGCATCATCAGTTAAAAAGCAGGTTATGACTCAGCACATAATAGAAAGGATGATCAGGTTAACCCTTTTGAGACTGGTTATTTTCCATGTTTACCCACAAGAGACATATTTTATAAAATTGTCGTTCTGCTCTTGGATAAGAAACATAAGGGATGACAGCCAGCTGATAAAAGCAGCTCCAAATAAATAGTAATGATTTCCTTTTTGCTGACTTGTCAACATGACACGGTATAGAAGGAAGAAAATCAAACAACATTGGCTTTTATGGTTTGTATTTAATGTCTTTCACATGGATACAAATGTAACATTGATTTAATTTTAATTCTGCAGATCCAAGGAGGTGATCCTACTGGAACGGGAACAGGTGAGGTTAGGTTTGAATCAAGTAAACTGTCTTCACTTTGTATGCTGTGTTGTTACCTTTAGTTCCAGACACTTTGGAGATTAAAATTCTCTAAATGTGTTATGTGGTACATTGTGTTTACTTTAAAGCAGAGGTTTTATTGATACATGTTTATGACCACGTTGACCATGTTAAAAATTTCAGCCTATGTACTCTCGAGTCTAAAGCTTGGGCACTCTTCCATGCAGAATTCTTGTTGGGATTTTGCTTCCTTTTTCTTTCAGAAAATAAATAAGTGAAAATTATAACGATTTTACAGCTGGCCTTCCTGGTCAAAGAACAAAGGAAGAAACACATTCATTCAAAGTTGCTTTCAAATTCAGTGTTAATGAAATACTTGAGACCTGTCTCAGAATTGGTGAATGGCCAGATACCATCTGTTCTCCCAACTAATTGCCTTGTAAAGCTCAAGCTGCTCTTTCTCTAACTTTTAAGGATCACTGTTCCTAAATTCTTGTGCCTGTTCTTCCTCCCTTAGTTGGAGATCTGGTAAGGGTCAAATCAGGACTGGTCAGGAGCCAGAGCAGCTGAAAGGTCCTCAGAGCATTGCCCACGGCAGGAGATATGCCTTGTAATATCTGCATTGCTGCTATAAATTTGCTCATTTTCCACTTTCCCCTTTTATCTCCCCACTTGTGGATGTCACCAGTGTCCCCAGCCCCTCGCTGGGTCCTGTGGGGTTCTGTGCCTTTTCATTGCAGTCCGTGAATGTGTCGTATACGAGCACTGTATCCTTCAGGGTGTGCTCACAGGTCATCCAGGAAAGGTGGTGTTGTAGCTGGTAAATACTTCAGCTCTATTTGAGTTTTTATAAGGAAAATTTCAGTTCAAATCCCAACAGACATAATTAGGAACGTCTTTTAAAATGAGAGATTAAAAAGGTGTCAGGAGATGGGAGAGATTTAATAGGTTGGCTCAGACACCTCTCACCCTTGCAGGGTGGAGTTCAGATCCTGCTGTGGAATCAAAATGAACTTGCTGGTGTCATTCCTGTCTCTGTTTGTGCAAATGGTTAAAAGTGCTGTAAGACAGCACAATTAACAGGTGGCAGAGGACTCGCAGCGCTGCTGCACTGAAGGTCAAGACTCAGCTCTACTGGCAAAGCCAGTAGGAAGTAAAATGCAAATCAATCCGGATGAGAAAAATCTTCCTACATATATACTTTAAAAAAAAAAGCAAATCTAATGTCCTCTAGTCTTTTCCATCTTGTTTTCCTCTGTGTCATTCTTAATTAAATATGAATATATCACAGGCGAGATGTCTTGCAAACATCTGTCAGGACTATTAAAGTTCTCATAACATGAACAGTGTATGCACAAATGGACATGAGTCTCGCAAATTTTTAGAGACTGACTGCAGTTATTATAGAGTCCAAACAGTACAAGTGTCTTTTTTGCAACTGAATAGTTTTTATTTTTTGAAGACTATTGAATTTTTGGTGTCTTTACTTAACCGCTTATCAAATATGGTAATATCACAAGAAAATCTAAATGGACAGTGTGGTGGATTGCTCTGGAGCTGCCATGCCTGTGTGTTTAGTACTTTCCTAAATGAATCTGCTTAGGCAGTTCACAGAGTGCAAGTGGTCTGTCAGGCTTTGTTCCTGACTCCCTGAGCGACCCAGGGCTCTTGACTGCCAGGCAGAAATTTCACTTGTGAGTGTCGAGCTGTCCTGGGGGCCTGTCTGGCTTGGTGTTCTCTCCTCGATATTCCCTCCACAACAGCCCAGCCAGAGGAGGGTGCAGCTCAGCGGCAGTGCTGGAGCCTGGCAGATACAGGGATACCCTCCTGGGCTCCCCTGGAGTGCGAGTGTTGGTCTGTTGGTTTGGGCCTGATTAATGTGATCCCAGGCATTCATGTTAGGAAAGCTTTTGAGTAAAACACTTGGGATTCAGTACTTTGTGCCCTTTTTACCTGGGGCCTGTATGTTATTTGCAGGATAAATTCTCTTTTTTATTTCGTTTGGCAGCTGGAAAGAATTTCAGTGTTTCTTTGACTCACTTTCTTAGAAGGGAAAAAAAAAGATGCATCTTTGAAAGCTAAAAAGACCATAAGATTTAGTGGTCTCTAAAAGTAAATAACTTGACTCCTGCAATATCAGAGAAGCCCATGAGAATAGAATGGGGCTTTCTTCCCAGATTTTTCAGTTAGCAATAGGGAGGGCAATGTGGAGGTTACCCTTTAAATGTCAGTATTTTAAATTGTTTCTGTTAGGCCTTTTGTTGGAAGACTTCAGAAAAAACAGCATACTTTGTTTCCCTTCTGCCTTAACTGATGGTCTCTGGCTAAGAGGTTTGGGATTTTTTTTTTTTTTCCTGGATTTTTTTTTTTTTTTTTTTTTTTAAAAAAAACTTTTCCAAACTGATGCATGGAAGGTACATTAGACCTGTATACATTTTTCTTCTTCTGTTTAATTATTCCTGTTCATTAGTTCAGGAACTAGAACAGACTTGTTGAAATATCTTCCCACCATTTTGTTTCTGTCCTCTGACATTCATCCCATGTTCAGCAACAGGTGTCAGGTTTATGGTTGCAACACCCACATACTCAGATGATCACCTGCTCCATTGCTAAGTAAGGCCAGGACTATTCATCTTCTGGGTGGATTTGGGCACACTCAGTACCACATGACATAAAGATCCAAGTCACAGATACCCAGATTGCAGCTGTGCCCTTAGCTCACCTGGATTAAGTGTGCTCGTGTTTTGGAAGCACTTCACAGAGGTGGTGCCAAGCTGGTGGTCCTTGCCCATCCTCCTCCCTGGCTGCTCTGGCTCAACAGTCCTCTCTGTCAGCAGCACTGATGCTTGCTTTGTTCTTTGGTTTTCAGCTCCCCAGTATGTCCCTTTGGAGTCTCTTTGGGGCTGTCACAAAACTAACCGTGATCCAGAAGTGTGAAGGACAGCTGACACTCAGCAGTGAGCCTTGGGATGGAGGAGGGTGGGAATTGGCCTTGTGGCATCCAGGAGTTGAGATAGCACACTGGGAAAGGACCAGGGAATAGTTTTACTGTAGCATAGCTGGCAGACTTGCCCTCCAGAACAGTCATACACAGTTCTGACACTGCTTTGGAGGACCAGGCTCATTTTCAA
>NW_020955554.1:1966040-1970313 GCF_003031625.1 Empidonax traillii
CAGCAGTGAGCCTTGGGATGGAGGAGGGTGGGAATTGGCCTTGTGGCATCCAGGAGTTGAGATAGCACACTGGGAAAGGACCAGGGAATAGTTTTACTGTAGCATAGCTGGCAGACTTGCCCTCCAGAACAGTCATACACAGTTCTGACACTGCTTTGGAGGACCAGGCTCATTTTCAACTCAATGTTTTGTGAGGCTACTGGGAGAAATTGGATTGTCCTGCAGCAGCTTATTTCTTTTCTAACAGAATAACCACCCATAGAGGCAGTATTCAGAGCAATAAGCTGAGTCATGGTCATTCTTTGTAATGATTTATTATTTGAAAATGAATTTTAGATTTGTGATTTATCTCTTTTCCTACAGTTCATAACAACTAAGTGGTTGAACATTGTGAGTAATTCTAACTCATGGTCGTGCAAGTGGAGCAGCTGCTCTGTATTTTCAGTGATCCAAATAATAGAAGAAAATTTGCATGTAGCAAAAATAGGTTTAATATCCTAACCCTTTGGTATGAAAAGGGGAAACTAGATGCAAAGCATTACGTTTTCAAAGCAGCACAGGCATTTTTCAGCCACTGTGACTTGCAACCTGTTGGAAGGTCTCATGAATCAGCCTGTGTGTGCCTCTGTCCTTTTAGGAATCCTATTGGCCACAAAGGAGGCATAAAACAGCTGTAAAAGTCCCGAGATAAAATACCACTGGGAGATGGGAATTGCATTTTAGTTGGCAGCAAGACCTGCTCTGAAATGTCAATAGCAAAGGGCTGTGGACAAACTCAGTCAGTGCAATGTGATGTCCTTACAAAGCAAGTTCCTAAACTCTCTCAGTTGTAGAGCCCCTTTTCTTGCATGACTGAAGCTCAGCAAATGGGCAAGAGCAAGACTTCTTTATCTAGAATTTACTCCTTTTCCGTTGCAGCCCCTCTGCAGATCCAGTCACAGGGATGTGGGGGTAAGAGTACCATGTCCTCTTAGCTGGGAGGAGAGAAGCACTTACTGCCTGAGCTGAGGCTTTCATATTTGCAGAATGACTCCAGAATCTCACTTGGAAAGCTCTACAGAAGTGTCAGATGTTATTATGTACCTCGTTGTTCCAAATGACAAGAAGAAAATTACAGAAAGTAAGCCATCATTTTTGTGAATCAGAGCCCTCCCACTTCTTACCACTGCTTAGCAATTTTTACACCAGAAAAAGGAAGGATTTATTTAAAATCACAACTGTCATGAATGATGATTCCCAGCCCACACCTGGCTTTTGGAATGCTACATTTCTGAAGCTTTAGGTGCATCTCTCAGCTTCTTGCAACAAAGTTGTACAAACGCTGTGATTTTACCTCACAAATTTTTTGAAAATGCCTTTAGTAGAAACAAAAACTACCAAAGAGTAATCTGGTTTAGTTCAAAAGATAATCTGAAAATGTGGCTTTTTTCTGGATAGTTGCTTAATGTGTGATTGCTTCAGCTGTCGGTTTAGATCTGCTCACCTGTTCACTGTCAGCACAAGATGCAGCTACGAGACTGAATAACTAACCACACTTCAGTACAGGCTATTTTAAGTACATTAAATATATTAAGTACAAGTATCTTGCCACTCTGGATAGCCATGGAAATTATTAATATATTTTAAGAGTTGTGTGGTCTGTCTCTTTTCACCTCCGTGTGAGAATGAGTTAAATGCCTCTTTAAGAGAAGAGGTTTTTTAGTGAAGAATGTGTGGAATTGTTTCCCACTTCCCTTCAGATTTGAACCTTGAGTATCTGAGTAGGCTTGGGACTGCTGTTCTACGGAATTGTACAAAAACTCTTTCTCCTCCCGAAGGCTTTGACATGGAGCAGGTTAAATGCTGTTGAAGGCCCCTGTGTTCCTTGGCTGATCCCAAGCACCTCTCCAGCTGTGTGCACACGGGAGATGCCCATGTGTGGGGGTGTAAGTACTCCCAGCACCAGTCCAGCCAGTGGCAGTACCTGCTGAGGCCATGGCTGCTGCCGTGAGAGCTCCTCTCATTTTTACCACAGAAACCCCCTGAATTTTTTTTCCAGCACTTTTTGTTAGAGGATCTCAGAAACATTTGCAAGTCCAGTAGGCAGCACTTGCACAGAAGATAATCTTATCAGGGAGTAAGCTGAGAGGGAGGTGAAGTGACAGGCAGTGCTGCCAGCTGTGAATCCCACACCCAGAGTAAATTGTTGTTTTCCGTGGGCTTTGCTTATAGGCTGGTACCTCAGTGTTGGGGTGAGGGGTCTGCTGTATCCTGACTCCATACGTAGTCAGCAGCAATCTGTGTGTGCTCTGAGGAAGATCTGGGGAAATATAAGGAGGAGCCTCCTCTCTTTCTGGCATATACTGGGAGTGTAACATGAGAGGGCAGGAGCCAGACACTGCAGTGCTCCCACCTCCCCTGTCTGCATCCATCCTGCTTTCAGGAAACCGAGAAAATGGCACAGCCACCCCTCCCAGCTGTGTGGAGATTAAACACAGTAAAATCTGCTAGATATTCCACCTCATAAATAGTATGATTAGGTTTGGAGCCTGCGAGTGATTTTCCCAAGGTTCCACTGAGATCTAAGATAGGAGTAAAATGTAAGGATGTAGAATCCCTGTTGCAGCCCCCCTAGCTGAGCAGCAGGCACTGTGTGCCATGGCACTAGGCTGATGAGGGGTCTGCACTTAGTCTTCACAGGGAAGGGGATGCTGGGTTTCAGTAATTAAAAAAGTGCATGCCTGCATCTTGCCATCTTCTGACTTGCTCAGTCTAGTCCTGCCTCAAGCAGATACTTGAAGCCTGGAACAGTTCCAGAGGTTAGCAAGAGTTTGACAAAAAGCATATTCAGGCTATTTGGGATTTTCTCCTTAAATTAAAAAGAAAAAAAAAGTATTCTCTTTAAATTATTTAAAAAAACCGAAACAAACCAACACCAAAATCCCCAGGCCGTGCCTGCACTGCTGTCACTGCCTTTGCAGTGTCTCCACTGCCCTTTGCCAGACTGCTGCCTGGTTCCACAGACACTTCGGCTCTGGCCTTCCTAGGAGGTCTGGCCTTTCAGGCAAATTCAGCCCAGGCCATTCCCTGTTCTTGCTGCAGCTCCTGGGCAGACAGAATCAGCCCAGCAAACAGCTGTGTGGCAGCCAGGCAGGGGAGCAGAGGCTGCTGGAACTATCCATTAAATATTAGCACTTACCTGCAGAGAACTGGAATGCACCAAAGTTGGCCTTCACACACGTGAGATTAATTCTGCCCTGCAGTGCATGATCCAAAATGAAATTATACAAAAATAAATATTTCAAAACGTAAAGATCATGGTTCATTACTGCTGCCTGCAGGCTCCTGGGTCTGGTTGGTTGTTGTGCCAGAGAGTGAGTGAGTCTCTGTCATTCACAAGTTTTCTCTTTCCTTTTGAATTATTTTTCTGACTGGTGAAGGCTTTAGGCTTGATTCCACTGTCTTTCAACAGCCTGACAGAGCTGTAATTCCAGGGTGGGAATTACAGTCCCTGCATGCTGGAAGCTTAGGAAGGCTGCAGTGGGCTCACAGGTTTGGCCAAGTGCTGCCATGTCCCATCTCAGCGGGCTGTGCTCGTGTCCTGTATCCTCTGAAAACTTCAGCCAGCACAAATCCCTGTAGAGCTGGCTGCAGCTGTGCCATGTGCCTGTCATCCACTACTGGAAAAGATTGGCATATGGGATCAAACTGACATAATTTAGCTGATCTTACAGTATTGGATAGCCAAGGGTTGTGGAAGTAATCACTCCTCTGCTCCTGGTTACAGAAAATCCCCACGGGCTTTGTCCCCTTTTGCCACCTCTTGTCAGGTTGCAGGGCAGGCAACACTCAACTCTATTAATAAATCTTTTGAACATGATTAATTGGGTTTTTAAGTGGGTCAGTGTCTTCCAAAATTTCTCACTCAGTTCTGCTTTCAGCTGTCCATACGTGATGCTTTGTTTTCATGATATCTTCTCTTTTCTCATTTAATGCACACTTGTGATTTTTTTGGATAAGGTTCTCGGTAGGAGGCTGTTCCCTTCCTTGCTTTTGTTTGCTCTTGCCTGTGCAGCCGTGTCATCAAACTGCTTCAGTGTATTACATGTGCAAGTGGCCACTGAGCACCACAGATCCCTTCCTGACCTCCTGCTGCACCAGCGATGCACTTACTCCAGAGGATTCTTGAGCCTCTTCTGCAGATGGACCAGCCTTGCTGTCTGTTTGGAGACTTTTGTTTGTTTTATTTTTAATACTGTCCTAAGGTGAAATACTTTTCATGGTTTGTCAAACA
>NW_020955554.1:1970334-1974185 GCF_003031625.1 Empidonax traillii
CAGCAGTGAGCCTTGGGATGGAGGAGGGTGGGAATTGGCCTTGTGGCATCCAGGAGTTGAGATAGCACACTGGGAAAGGACCAGGGAATAGTTTTACTGTAGCATAGCTGGCAGACTTGCCCTCCAGAACAGTCATACACAGTTCTGACACTGCTTTGGAGGACCAGGCTCATTTTCAACTCAATGTTTCGTGAGGCTACTGGGAGAAATTGGATTGTCCTGCAGCAGCTTATTTCTTTTCTAACAGAATAACCACCCATAGAGGCAGTATTCAGAGCAATAAGCTGAGTCATGGTCATTCTTTGTAATGATTTATTATTTGAAAATGAATTTTAGATTTGTGATTTATCTCTTTTCCTACAGTTCATAACAACTAAGTGGTTGAACATTGTGAGTAATTCTAACTCATAGTCGTGCAAGTGGAGCAGCTGCTCTGTGTTTTCAGTGGTCCAAATAATAGAAGAAAATTTGCATGTAGCAAAAATAGGTTTAATATCCTAACCCTTTGGTATGAAAAGGGGAAACTAGATGCAAAGCATTACGTTTTCAAAGCAGCACAGGCATTTTTCAGCCACTGTGACTTGCAACCTGTTGGAAGGTCTCATGAATCAGCCTGTGTGTGCCTCTGTCCTTTTAGGAATCCTATTGGCCACAAAGGAGGCATAAAACAGCTGTAAAAGTCCCGAGATAAAATACCACTGGGAGATGGGAATTGCATTTTAGTTGGCAGCAAGAGCTGCTCTGAAATGTCAGTAGCAAAGGGCTGTGGACAAACTCAGTCAGTGCAATGTGATGTCCTTACAAAGCAAGTTCCTAAACTCTCTCAGTTGTAGAGCCCCTTTTCTTGCATGACTGAAGCTCAGCAAATGGGCAAGAGCAAGACTTCTTTATCTAGAATTTACTCCCTTTCCGTTGCAGCCCCTCTGCAGATCCAGTCACAGGGATGTGGGGGTAAGAGTACCATGTCCTCTTAGCTGGGAGGAGAGAAGCACTTACTGCCTGAGCTGAGGCTTTCATATTTGCAGAATGACTCCAGAATCTCACTTGGAAAGCTCTACAGAAGTGTCAGATGTTATTATGTACCTCGTTGTTCCAAATGACAAGAAGAAAATTACAGAAAGTAAGCCATCATTTTTGTGAATCAGAGCCCTCCCACTTCTTACCACTGCTTAGCAATTTTTACGCCAGAAAAAGGAAGGATTTATTTAAAATCACAACTGTCATGAATGATGATTCCCAGCCCACACCTGGCTTTTGGAATGCTACATTTCTGAAGCTTTAGGTGCATTTCTCAGCTTCTTGCAACAAACTTGTACAAACGCTGTGATTTTACCTCACAAATTTTTTGAAAATGCCTTTAGTAGAAACAAAAACTACCAAAGAGTAATCTGGTTTAGTTCAAAAGATAATCTGAAAATGTGGCTTTTTTCTGGATAGTTGCTTAATGTGTGATTGCTTCAGCTGTCAGTTTAGATCTGCTCACCTGTTCACTGTCAGCACAAGATGCAGCTACGAGACTGAATAACTAACCACACTTCAGTACAGGCTATTTTAAGTACATTAAATATATTAAGTACAAGTATCTTGCCACTCTGGATAGCCATGGAAATTATTAATATATTTTAAGAGTTGTGTGGTCTGTCTCTTTTCACCTCCGTGTGAGAATGAGTTAAATGCCTCTTTAAGAGAAGAGGTTTTTTAGTGAAAAATGTGTGGAATTGTTTCCCACTTCCCTTCAGATTTGAACCTTGAGTATCTGAGTAGGCTTGGGACTGCTGTTCTACGGAATTGTACAAAAACTCTTTCTCCTCCCGAAGACTTTGACATGGAGCAGGTTAAATGCTGTTGAAGGCCCCTGTGTTCCTTGGCTGATCCCAAGCACCTCTCCAGCTGTGTGCACACGGGAGATGCCCGTGTGTGGGGGTGTAAGTACTCCCAGCACCAGTCCAGCCAGTGGCAGTACCTGCTGAGGCCATGGCTGCTGCCGTGAGAGCTCCTCTCATTTTTACCACAGAAACCCCCTGAATTTTTTTTCCAGCACTTTTTGTTATAGGATCTCAGAAACATTTGCAAGTCCAGTAGGCAGCACTTGCACAGAAGATAATCTTATCAGGGAGTAAGCTGAGAGGGAGGTGAAGTGACAGGCAGTGCTGCCAGCTGTGAATCCCACACCCAGAGTAAATTGTTGTTTTCCGTGGGCTTTGCTTATAGGCTGGTACCTCAGTGTTGGGGTGAGGGGTCTGCTGTATCCTGACTCCATACGTAGTCAGCAGCAATCTGTGTGTGCTCTGAGGAAGATTTGGGGAAATATAAGGAGGAGCCTCCTCTCTTTCTGGCATATACTGGGAGTGTAACATGAGAGGGCAGGAGCCAGACACTGCAGTGCTCCCACCTCCCCTGTCTGCATCCATCCTGCTTTCAGGAAACCGAGAAAATGGCACAGCTACTCCTCCCAGCTGTGTGGAGATTAAACACAGTAAAATCTGCTAGATATTCCACCTCATAAATAGTATGATTAGGTTTGGAGCCTGCGAGTGATTTTCCCAAGGTTCCACTGAGATCTAAGATAGGAGTAAAATGTAAGGATGTAGAATCCCTGTTGCAGCCCCCCTAGCTGAGCAGCAGGCACTGTGTGCCATGGCACTAGGCTGATGAGGGGTCTGCACTTAGTCTTCACAGGGAAGGGGATGCTGGGTTTCAGTAATTAAAAAAGTGCATGCCTGCATCTTGCCATCTTCTGACTTGCTCACTCTAGTCCTGCCTCAAGCAGATACTTGAAGCCTGGAACAGTTCCAGAGGTTAGCAAGAGTTTGACAAAAAGCATATTCAGGCTATTTGGGATTTTCTCCTTAAATTAAAAAGAAAAAAAAAGTATTCTCTTTAAATTATTTAAAAAAACCGAAACAAACCAACACCAAAATCCCCAGGCCGTGCCTGCACTGCTGTCACTGCCTTTGCAGTGTCTCCACTGCCCTTTGCCAGACTGCTGCCTGGTTCCACAGACACTTCGGCTCTGGCCTTCCTAGGAGGTCTGGCCTTTCAGGAAAATTCAGCCCAGGCCATTCCCTGTTCTTGCTGCAGCTCCTCGGCAGACAGAATCAGCCCAGCAAACAGCTGTGTGGCAGCCAGGCAGGGGAGCAGAGGCTGCTGGAACTATCCATTAAATATTAGCACTTACCTGCAGAGAACTGGAATGCACCAAAGTTGACCTTCACACATGTGAGATTAATTCTGCCCTGCAGTGCATGATCCAAAATGAAATTATACAAAAATAAGTATTTCAAAACGTAAAGATCATGGTTCATTACTGCTGCCTGCAGGCTCCTGGGTCTGGTTGGTTGTTGTGCCAGAGAGAGAGTGAGTCTCTGTCATTCACAAGTTTTCTCTTTCCTTTTGAATTATTTTTCTGACTGGTGAAGGCTTTAGGCTTGATTCCACTGTCTTTCAACAGCCTGACAGAGCTGTAATTCCAGGGTGGGAATTACAGTCCCTGCATGCTGGAAGCTTAGGAAGGCTGCAGTGGACTCACAGGTTTGGCCAAGAGCTGCCATGTCCCGTCTCAGCGGGCTGTGCTCGTGTCCTGTATCCTCTGAAAACTTCAACCAGCACAAATCCCTGTAGAGCTGGCTGCAGCTGTGCCATGTGCCTGTCATCCACTACTGGAACACACGCAGGATCACTCTCGAGGAGAAAAGACAACGCAGAAAGAATCGCGTCTTGTCGATATCACCTGGAGAGTCTTTCTGCTGTACGTTCTGCAACCGGACTTGTCTATCTCGCATTGGCCTTTTTAGCCATCAGCGTGCTTGTAGCAAGCGTGGGTAGAGCCCCTCTCAAATCTTCGTTCGCGA